>NC_088373.1:19064284-19079284 GCF_034508935.2 Berghia stephanieae | reverse complement strand
GTAAATATACCAGGTAATAAAGCCATGAATACTTTTTTCACCCCATCTGGACACAAGAAATATCAAGGTAGACCACCCACGTCAGTTCACACTGTCCTCAATAGATACCTAAAACGCCTTCAAAATAACAAAGTATTAAAATCAAAAGCAAAAGACCGTGAACAGTGGAATGAAATGACACGGATGATTTGAGAGGCAGCCGAGGCGTCCCGATCGGATGATTAGGAAGCGAAAGGCCTTACGTGAGTAAGTCATATTGGTCAGATTCAGCGTGGGTTACGCAACTGGATGCGTGGGTTGACGGAGGCAGGAAGCAATAACAAACCCACATGGTTGCCATTACCTCCACCATCATTCTCGCTCACGGTTTGTGGAAAGCACTTCATTACAGGCACGTAATAGTGAATCTAGTTTTTGTTTTGAACATTTCTATTATTATTCTTTGTAAATTGACCCATATTAAAAGAAACATACAAACAAAAAAGGCATGACCAGTCACTAACAATGCCGTGTAGTGTGTAGACAGTAACACAGTACGGTGAACATAACTGACACTGACATTGGGGTCGGAATGTCGGAACCCATGAGTCGTTCTGCCTCACGTATTCCTTTAATCAGTCAATTTAATTTTTATTAAGCTTGCGTAAAACATACAAACAAAAAAGACATGACCAGTCACTAACAATGCAGTGTAGTGTGTAGACAGTAACACGGTACGGTGAACATGAATGACACTGGGATCGGAATGTCGGAACCCAATAGTCGTTCGCAACTCAGCCTCGCGTACTCATTTAATCAGTCAATTTAATTTTCATTTAGCTTGCCTATTCTTCAAGTTTATGTTATATTCTCCTTTTCTATTTAAAAAGGGTAATCCAAACAGACCATAAACGATTTTATAATAAGCCGACTTCAACTTCCATCACACACGAACTTATTTTGGGTGTTTTTTTTTTTTAACCAAACCGTTTGACTCAAATTAAAGCTTCGGCATTGGATAAGGAGCGAGGTCCCTGTTGCCATCTTGCTTAGTTTATACAGAGACTGGGTTGCCACCTTGGCTGTTCTTGATAAATAGTAAAATAGTACAACCTTGTGCAATATGAGAGAGAGAGAGAGAAATTTTGTACAAAAAACGAATCTCTCTCTCATCCTCTCTCTCTCTCTCTCTCTCTCTCTCTCTCTCTCTCTCTCTCTCTCTCTCTCTCTCTTCCTATTTCATCTGTCACACTGTTTGACAATCTTCATCACCTGGCTCACTTGTACTTGTAATATCGGGTGTGAGGTAAAATTTTGAACAATTATTATTATTTATAAAATGCAGAATCTTTTCAAATAAACGGATAAAATAGAGATTAATTCTAATCGAACAGTGGAACACAAAGGCAGAATTTGCGAACAATCTAACACATAAGTGTCGTGGTCTTATTTATAAAATGCAGAAACTTTGCAAATAAACGGATAGACTAGATGTTATTTCGATTCGAAAAGTGGAACACAATAGGAAAATTTGCGAATACCCAGTCCAGACATAAGCGTTATGGTCTTATTTATAAAGTGCAGAATCTTTGCAAATAAACGGATAAAATAGAGATTAATTCGATTCGAAAAGTGGAACACATAAGCAGAATTTGCGAATGCCCGGTCCAGACATAAGCGTTATGGTCTTATTTATAAAGTGCAGAAACTTTGCAAATAAACGGATAGACTAGATGTTATTTCGATTCGAAAAGTGGAACACAATAGGAAAATTGGCGAATACCCAGTCCAGACATAAGCGTTATGGTCTTATTTATAAAGTGCAGAATCTTTTCAAATAAACGGATAAAATAGAGATTAATTCTAATCGAACAGTGGAACACAAAGGCAGAATTTGCGAACAATCTAACACATAAGTGTCGTGGTCTTATTTATAAAATGCAGAAACTTTGCAAATAAACGGATAAAATAGAGATTAATTCGATTCGAAAAGTGGAACACATAAGCAGAATTTGCGAATGCCCGGTCCAGACATAAGCGTTATGGTCTTATTTATAAAGTGCAGAAACTTTGCAAATAAACGGATAGACTAGATGTTATTTCGATTCGAAAAGTGGAACACAATAGGAAAATTTGCGAATACCCAGTCGAGACATAAGCGTTATGGTCTTATTTTATAATGTGCAGAATCTTTTCAAATGAACGGATAAAATAGAGATTAATTCTAATCGAACAGTGGAACACAAAGGCAGAATTTGCGAACAATCTAACACATAAGTGTCGTGGTCTTATTTATAAAATGCAGAAACTTTGCAAATAAACGGATAGACTAGATGTTATTTCGATTCGAAAAGTGGAACACAATAGGAAAATTTGCGAATACCCATTCCAGACATAAGCGTTATGGTCTTATTTATAAAGTGCAGAATCTTTTCAAATAAACGGATAAAATAGAGATTAATTCTAATCGAACAGTGGAACACAAAGGCAGAATTTGCGAACAATCTAACACATAAGTGTCGTGGTCTTATTTATAAAATGCAGAAACTTTGCAAATAAACGGATAAAATAGAGATTAATTCGATTCGAAAAGTGGAACACATAAGCAGAATTTGCGAATACCCAGTCCAGACATAAGCGTTATGGTCTTATTTATAAATGGACAAATGGGTAGAATGGGACAAGACAGCAAACGATGCCCTCCAGCCCCCAACAGAAAAGCTCCCAGCAGGCACAGACCTCAATAGGAAAGAATGGGTGGCGTTGAACAGAGCTAGAGCAAAGGTGGGAAACACCGCCACCAACCTCTTTAAATGGAAAATCTCACCGGGCACTGAATGCCCATGCGGTCACCCCAGACAGACCATGGACCACATCCTGTCTGAATGCTCGCTGGGACCTCACTGCACCAATGCTGACCTGAGGGAATGCAACCAGACTGCCCGGGACTGGCTGACTCACTGGCGCGACAAGATATGATGAGTGCAGAATCTTTGCAAATAAACGGATAAAATAGAGATTAATTCGATTCGAAAAGTGGAACACATAAGCAGAATTTGCGAATGCCCGGTCCAGACATAAGCGTTATGGTCTTATTTATAAAGTGCAGAATCTTTTCAAATAAACGGATAAAATGGAGATTAATTCTAATCGAACAGTGGAACACAAAGGCAGAATTTGCGAACAATCTAACACATAAGTGTCGTGGTCTTATTTATAAAATGCAGAAACTTTGCAAATAAACGGATAAAATAGAGATTAATTCGATTCGAAAAGTGGAACACATAAGCAGAATTTGCGAATGCCCGGTCCAGACATAAGCGTTATGGTCTTATTTATAAAGTGCAGAAACTTTGCAAATAAACGGATAGACTAGATGTTATTTCGATTCGAAAAGTGGAACACAATAGGAAAATTTGCGAATACCCAGTCCAGACATAAGCGTTATGGTCTTATTTATAAAGTGCAGAAACTTTGCAAATAAACGGATAAGATAGAGATTAATTCGATTCGAAAGTGGAATGCAAATGCAGAAGTTGTGAATACCCGGTCCAGACATAAGCGTTATGGTCTTATTTATAAAGTGCAGAAACTTTGCAAATAAACGGACAAGATAGAGATTAATTCGATTCGAAAGTGGAATGCAAATGCAGAAGTTGTGAATACCCGGTCCAGACATAAGCGTTATGGTCTTATTTATAAAGTGCAGAAACTTTGCAAATAAACGGACAAGATAGAGATTAATTCGATTCAAAAGTGGAATGCAAATGCAGAAGTTGTGAATACCCGGTCCAGGCATAAGCGTCATGGTCTTGTTTAAATGAAACAATGCAGTTTTAAAGAATTTATGGTCATTGAGTAATTAAGCTAAATATGCGGAGTTCAAATAGATAACTTGATCTGTGAAATTTTTTATAATTAGCTGTTTTTATTCTCCATCATTTAGATTATGTGATTAAGTTTATAATTGAAATACAAACTTTTTCTCACTTATCAATGTTTTGCAATAAAGGAGAGTGTGAGTGAACCTGTGCAAAGAAAATTATTTGATAGAGTGATATTTATCATGGTTTTCAGTTTGTAGTTGAATTCTAGAATGGATTCTTTATAGTTCTCATTGATTGTATGTCAGTATGTCAGTCTTTAGGACACCGATTACCCTAATGCGGTCACAATTTACAATGTGACGGCCACAAGCCCGTTAAACGCAGAGTGGGGTATTGTTGTTTGCAAGTAATGCTATAGTTTTAATAAGATATCTGTCTCCTATTAAAATACATTCCTGTGTTGGATTTTGGATTAAATTCATGTCTTCTTCGGATTATGGGATATTTAATTTTCATGGATTGTGATTGTGATTTTCAAGACTATTAATGTAAGTAAATGCCCAAATAGATATTTTTATTCATTTATTCTTTATTTTTATTTTTTTAGTTTTGTTTTGTTTTGTTTTGAAGCATTTATTATAAGAAATAATGTACATATGCACTTATACACCAAAGACTGCTTTCAACTGCTTATTATTATTATTATTATTATCATTATTATTATTATTATTATTATTATTATTAATATTATATAATAATAATAATAATAATAATAATAATAATAATAATAATAATCATAATAATAATAATAATAAGTGCATTGAGTGAAATCCCAATCACGGTTGCCCAAATAAAACTGGCGCTAGAATCCCGACTACCTGTCTAAACGAATGTTGTTTGTACGATACATACTAACTACACGTTCAATATCGGGGGCAGAAAATATGCGTTTGGTTTTATGAAATTAAAACAGTAGTCCCACATTGTTCTTTGATGTTATTTGTGGTTGCATTTGCTTTGAAACTTACACATTATATTGTGTTACATTGTTTACAAAATATTTCTGGTACTCGTATGCATGTGTAGTCAACGGTCAATCGTGTTCTTTATTATTTTATTATTAATTTTGGCTTGGCATCTTACATATGTGAATTTGACAGGTTGTTATGGATGGTAATTACTCGTATAACATTAAGTGATTTTTAAACATTTTTACGGCGTTTTAAATGTCTTTCTTGCATTCATTGCCGAGCACCTCCACTTTTCTGTTACTATTTTAACGATCAGCTGATTTTCTCTTGCCTCCCCTTTAATTTCGCGGACTTTTTTCAGAACGAGGCGTGGGAGTGGCTTATTCAATATGTAACCAATGGCCTCAGAAAAAAAGTTTGGATAGAGGTAACTAAATGCATATCCAAAACCATGAGACTCTAGTCTTTTTATATTTTGTTTCATTATGAAGATACAATATAGTTTTTCTTTAGGAGATAACTTTATGGTAAAGGTCTATTTTTAGGTACGTGTACCAATTTAAATCATACATTGCCTTAGAATGTCCGATTAATAAATGAAATTAACCCTCTCCAGACCAACTCTAGCAAAGTCGTCACATTCGTTACCATACAACCAAACTTTTTCTTATTCAAATTTCTTTTGTAAATCATAAACTTTAAAGAAAATGAACTGCGTATATTAGATCGTGTTTTTCTAAAAAAAAAAAAAAAAATTAGCATGTATCGGGAGAACTTTACTGCTATTATGTTTTGTATTAGTTGGGTGTGAAGTTTTGGGGGCGTCGACGGTTTTGTATTAGTTGGGTGTGAAGTTTTGGGGGCGTCGACGACGACGATGATGATGATGATGATGATGATGATGCAAACTTTTGTTCTAGCCATCTGTCATCTTCAACACAAACGCATTTATTTTTTTCAGAATTTTCCCTGGGACCACAAAGTTCTCCTTGTGTTTATCAATGACTCCGAGGAAGGCAAAATGAAGAATTCTTGTTATGTGAGTGACGTGTATGATAGACTGTCGAAGATTCTAGAACACGGAGAAAATGCCAAAATCAAAGAAGATTTGCTGGTAAGGCAGAAGATATAGAGTAATAATAATAATAATAATAATAATAATAATAATAATAATAATAATAATAATAATAATAATAATAATAATAATAATAATAATAATATAATAATAATAATAATAATAATAAATGGCATTTATATAGAGCTTTACCCCGTTGTAACAGGCTCTAAGCGCTTTACAGTGATATAAAACAAAACATATTACAGCGAGACAAGTGTGAAGGAAACGTGATACGAATTCAATTTAACAACAACAAAATATGAAAATAATATTGCAACATTATGACGTAAAAAGATAAAACTTTAAGCGAGATTTGAACGTTGTCAACGAATCCGAGCATCTCACGTGTGATGGGAGAGAGTTCCAAAAATGGGGGGGGGGGGGGGGGGGGGGGGGTCGAAAATTGAAAAGATTGTTCACCTATTTTACGCAATGGCTTAGGTTTGACAAGGATTGATTGGTCATTGCTTGACCTCAAGTTACTATTGGGGACATATATGTTTAGAAGGTCTTTAATATAGGAGGGAGTGTTCGCGCTCAGGGATTTGTAGACAACAGTACAAATCTTATAGGCAACTCTTTTTTCCACAGGAAGCCAATGTAACTCACGGAGAAGAAGAGTTGCTGACGGGTATTTTTTATTATTGCATACAATGAGCCTGAGTCCTATATATATATATATATATATATATATATATATATATATATATATATATATAATAGATAGACATATATATAAACAGACAGATAGATAGATGATAGATAGATAGATAGATAGATAGATAGATAGATAGATAGATAGATAGATAGATAGATAGATAAACGGACAGACAGACAGACAGATAGATAGATAGATAGATAGATAGATAGATAGATAGATAGATAGATAAATAGATAGATAGATAGATAGATAAATAGATAGATAGATAGATAGATAGATAGATAGATAGACAGACAGATATACAGACAGACAGATATACAGACAGACAGATAGATAGATAGATAGATAGATAGATAGATAGATAGATAGATAGATAGATAGATAGATAGACAGATGGATAGACAGATAGATAGATAGAGAGAAAGAAAGATAGATAGATAGATAGATTGATAGATAGATAGATAGATAGATAGATAGATAGATAGATAGATAGATAGATAGATAGATATATTGATTGATTGATAGATAGATAGACAGTGCTTTCTGTGCCAATGACCTCCGAGAACAGAAAAGCTAAAACGTCTAGTTCTCTTTTATTATTATCGTATTCGTCTTCTTTTATTTACAACTATTTATCTATCTCATGTCTAGCATTTGTTTTACCACAAGCTCAGCTCTGGTGAAATTACGGCGGAGGAAGTTGACCCCACTGAAGTCGCCCATCTAAATGATAAAATGCTTATTGAGGTAATGTGGTTGGTTGAGGGGGGGGGGGGGGGGGGAGGGGCGTGGATCATTTTCATTAATATAGCGCATTGACCTCTTCACCTTTCCAAAAAGCTTAACAAATAAGCGAATAATGGACGGTGCCCCCGTTTCGATCCGAAATAAGTCCCGGCAACCATTGTACGCAGATTCCCTGACTACTGACAAAGATGCATAAACGAGATGGAAGTCGGTGTGGCGGGTTGTGTGTTACTTTTGGTGGGATCGAGTCCAACCGATAGCTCAATGGTCTGGATTCGAACTAGTATGCGCGCTATGGCTCTTGTTACCAGCTGCACCACTCAACCTATATCACAAACGGCTCAGGTTTAATCTAGGGGAGATCAAGAATTGCCTTAGGATCCCTTATAACTTAATTGTATTAATAACAAGTGAGTCAAGACAATAGTCACACCCAATGCAATAATAACAATTCTATACATAAGTTTAATTAGATTGATACAGGAAAGGATAGAAAGAATAAGTATTTATTTAATATCAGGAAGAATAGCTCTAATTGAATGGATCTAATTTATTATTTATTTATCTATTGTTTTATTAATCGATTCATTTATGATTGACTGATTAGGTTAGTAGTTTTTAATCACTTGTGTCCGTGGAAAATACATTTGAAAATGGTATAAGCCGGTTTGGCTTATCTTTATCCCGTCGGCTTGCTTGACTGAGGCAAATGTATCAGCTAGTTCCAGGGTTGGCGCCTGCTTTGCAGAGTTTTCTGGACATCACAACATTGTGTTGTAGTTAGGCTGACATCAGGGGTTTACCGCTGTTCAAGGACTGGGATGCAGGGATTCGGCACAACTGGGTGCTCCAATGACACGGAAAAGGACCAGGAAAATGGCCAGGAATCAGGATCAGGACAAGGACCTTCAATTCAAGAGTTAAAACAACAAGGTCTTAGAGCCAATCGAGTTTGTCTTTCGCCACCGAATCGTCCTTGAGCGACACATCATAATAGCCTTTATTTGCCGACAAAGGCAAGGGGAAGCAGTAACTCCATGATAATGGTAGTTGGTATATGGTTTAAACATCAACTGACAGTCGAGCTATCTTACATGATGAGAATTTAACAGGGTTGTGTCCCTGGTATTTCTTTTTTATTTTTATTAATTATAATTGAGATTATGATGTGTGGCCGGCGATTGGCGGTGGGGTACAGACATTCAAGCAATATACATATTGAATATAAATGAAATAATAACATAGATCATCAACAACTGTTAACTATAAAATAAGATACATATAGATATAGTTTTGTACAGGTATTCCAACTTACGAACATCCATGGAATAGCACAATTAAAATATATACACGAACTATAATATTAATAATAGATAGATTAAATTGAATTCACAGTAATATCTCGTTCCACTTTGAATGTTAACCAATAATTCATTTTACCTCCAGCCGAGATAGACAAACTTTTACAAGTTTGAAATTGGTGTGTGATTAGATTCAGATATGACTTTGGTTTTGTGAAACGAAAATAGCCAATCAGAAGAATTTCCTGTTTTAGATAGCCAATGATATCCAGATGCGTTGGTAAGAAATAATAACGGATAATTACCGGAGAGCTAGACCTTAATTGTAATTTTAGCTACTCTTGAACGAGACAAGGACCTCAGGGCATATGCACGATGGCGACTTGTTTGGAAAAGGTAATTAGCAGGTGGCATGAATACAATGGGCAGACAATTTGAACAGGTAAATAAGCCTTAAGCTGAAAGTGAATGTTCCGTTATACACTGGAAATGTTTACCACCTAACGACCAAAATTTCCGTTAGAAAGATTTGGGGCTTTATTGGAGAAAGGCTGTCCGTGTTTGAGTATTTTTAATGGAGGTGTTGATCAAATATATGTCTCGTCCACTAGGTTTGAAGTGGTTTTGAACGAGACGATGACGCATGATAAAGAAATCACGCAGTGAAAGAAAATCGCTCGTCACAGTCGGGTTGGACGAATTCAATCCTTCTAGGGGGCGAAGACATACATTCCTCTAAACTAGGTGAGATGTTACCAGGCTTCTCCACCAGTAAGAGAAGGCACTGGGTGGTAGCGAATCGGCTTCGGTCGAGAACCTGCCTCACGGCAAAATCGCTCGATTGGGGGGGGGGGGGGGGACTTTCCACCTGTCCAAAATGTACCCGTTGTGGTAACGAGCCCGAAACCGCAGAGCGTCTAGTTGAACGTTGTGTTGTGACGAAGATTCCGGGCGAGGATGAGTAAAGGGAACCATTACAATTACTATAATACATTATGTCCCAAGCAACCATTACTATTACTATAATACATTTATGCCCTAAACAACCATTACTATTACTGTAATAAATTATGTCCTAAACAACCATTACTATAATACATTTATGTCCTAAGCAATCATTACTATAATACATTTATGTCCTAAGCAATCATTACTATAATACATTATGTCCTAAACAACCATTACTATTACTATAATAAATTATGTCCTAAACAACCATTACTATAATACATTATGTCCTAAGCAACCATTACTATTACTATAATACATTATGTCATAAGCAACCATTACTATTACTATAATAAATTATGTCCTAAACAACCATTACTATTACTATAATACATTTATGTCCTAAGCAATCATTACTATAATACATTTATGTCCTAAGCAATCATTACTATTACTATAATAAATTTATGTCCTAAGCAACCATTACTATAATACATGATGTCCTAAGCAACCATTACTATTACTATAATAAATTTATGTCCTAAGCAATCATTACTATAATACATTATGTCCTAAACAACCATTACTATTACTATAATACAATATGTCCTGAGCAACCATTACTATTACTATAATACAATATATTCTGAGCAACCATTACTATTACTATAATACAATATGTCCTAAACAACCATTACTATTACTATAATACATTATGCCCTAAACAACCATTACTATTACTATAATAATTATGTCCTAAGCACCCATTACTATTACTATAATACATTTTGCCATAACCTAGCAATGACTATGAAAAATGTTTTTTTCTCTTTTTGATGAAATTTTTTGTCTGAAATCAAAGCCCTATCTCCACTGAGTATAAATTTTTTGAATTTTGAAAATCCATTCATAAATAAACACGTTATGCAGTTTCAAAGGTGTCATTTATTTGGATGACCCACAAAGAGGAAAAAAACGCCAAAATATGGGACGCTTTTTCGGCATTTTTTTTCGACCTTTGGTTGTATCTTGCGTAATAAGTGGATTAAAAGATTGAAATTTGGCAATTATGGCAAATTTGATAGAGAATATGATGAAAACATTAGAAGAGTCATAACTTATATAATTTTAGAGCTGGACACACACACACACACACACACAAACACACACACACACACGCACACACACATACAGAGAGAGAGAGAGAGAGAGAGAGAGAGAGAGAGAGAGAGAGAGAGGAGAGAGAGAGAGAGAGAGGAGAGAGAGAGGGGAGATTGCGTACATAACGAAAGAAATATAGAAGGAAAAGAGAAATTGGACAAGGGGTCAAAGGTTACTGATGGAACGTGACTTGGAACACAATAATTAAACCCATACTGAGATTGTAGATCATATTGCAATCGAAAACGTTTAACATTATAATTTCTTAAATTCTTGTAAATTAAGCAGTCAAATTGTCAGCTGTTTATTGAACCCAAACGCAATGGCAGACGATAAACACCCCTCTGCCAGTGAGACCGCGCAGACATTTTGACTAGTCATGAACTTTAAAACGAGGTCAACCAATCAGAAAGCGCTTTGCCACGACCCGCTCAGCCGCTCAGTTTGGTGCCAAATCGTTTTGAACTTGTGATTCGGGCTGTAGGGGGGCAAAATGGCTTTGTCTTTTACGAATTAAGAGCAAATTAGGATGGTGTTTTGTAAAATACGGGAAAAGTACTCGTCATATTCATATGAAATTTTACAACCAAAAAGAAGAAACGTTCATGTATTACCTTGTCAGTGACAAAAACCCCACGCCCAGTAGTTTTAGAAATATTTTACTCCAAAGAGTAAAAATCTATTTTTAACGGTCTTCTGGTAATCGCACGAGTTTTGTCGCTTAACATAATCTAAAATGACCTTTTTTCTAACTGTGTGCCAACTTTCAGTCATATTCATCGATAAACAGCGTCGTAATTAATTTTTTTAAATAGCATATACGAAACGGCTTCGTCCCATATTTTGTCGCGAATTTGGGCACTTCGTGAGCGAAAAAGAGGCCCAAAGATTTGTACGGGATAGTTATTGCTACATAACCAACCATTACTACAATACATTTATGTCCTCAGCAACCATTACTATTACTATAATAAATTATGTCCTAAACAACCATTACTATTACTATAATAAATTATGTCCTAAACAACCATTACTATAACACATTATGGTGCATTCTTGTTTTCCTTTATCCCTTTTCTAGGCTTGTGCGGGCCATAAAGTTTACAGACTTGACTACGAGATGAATTTCTCTATCAAGAAACACCATAGTACCACGGAAAGGTATCATAATGAATAATTAGACGGCAATCAAATCAACTCGTAAATAAACGAAACAAACACACATACAATTGGTTGATTTTGTTTATTCATTTGTAACTCATCGTCTCAAAACGGTATTATGTCAGGATGAACCAGATGCTAAAAAACCGAAAGTAATGTTAAACTGGATTAATAGTACTGGTACCCTGAAATATGATATTCATTCTCCTCTATAAAACATACAAACTCAACCTAAGGTTGATATTTCTGGCTATAAATTCAATTTTTAGCATCTTAACAATCCCGACATAATACCGTTTTGAGACGAAGGGTCACATTTTAACTACGCCATTCACACATATAAAATAATTTTTTTTAAAGAATAAAATTTCCTTTATTCATCCCCCAAGGGGAAATTTGTCTTTAGGGAAGACTGGAATAACCCAGGCGTCAGCCGCAGTGCTCAAAGTGATCTAGAGCGAGGTGACTTGCTCAAGGCCACACACACACAGCGCAGCAGCAGCGGGTGATTCAACTCGGTATCTTTCGGGTAGGAAACAAAGACCGTACCACTACTACTGAGCCACGCTGCCCCTCACTCATTCATCCTTAGTATTTTATTCATCGTGGTTTGTTGATTAATGGTAAACCCGAAACGTCCACAGTATCTGTCTTTGTCTAATGAATTGAAGCTTACGATAGGATTCAATAGTCGTAACGTCACTTCCTTCATAATGACGCATGGTAACTTAGCAACACTGGCTCTAAACTATCGGAACAATGGCGGACGCCCGTATGAATATTTCTCCGGTGAGCATAAAGGGTATCCAGAGGAGAAAAAAAAACACATACATTTGATAATGTTTTGACTTTTACACATTCTGATCACAAGGCATAGGAAAAGTTCTAGCCAGGATGAAAAATAAAAAGGAATGATTTTCTTTGTTTAGAACCAAGATGGCCGCCGTTGCCGAGAGGCGTGACATCAGACTATTGAATCGTATTCAACACCTATCGTTATTTATTTTTAACTTCCGAGTTCGAGCTTCAAGCAGCCACATGTTCATTACAGGGCTGCCAGATTAATTTCAGGCATTCTGCCAACTGGATTTTAAAAATCTGCCAATCAAACACCACAAAAATCTGCCAAACCGTACTATTTATAGTACCATCTTTGAAAACTCATCAGTGTTGTTAAATAAAAAATTCGCAAGGCCGATGTCATAATTTTGTTTTTCATGTCCCAAGTTTTAAAAAATCACTAATACATAAAAATTTCCATGGAAAACGTGGAGTAGACCTATACATTCATTCCTAGGCCTCGGAAAATAAAATCTGCCAAACTGCCAAATCAATTTTTCTCTGCCAGACGACTTCAAATTCTGCCCCCAAAAAAGAACATTTGGCAGAAAATCTGCCAAATTGGCAACCCTGGTTCATTATCCCCAAGAAGAATGGCAATATCACATATGTCTTGTTTCTGTTTGTTTTTAAAGGGTTTTGCAACACATTAACCCACTCAACCCTAACACCGACTATATCCGTAGTTTACCCGGGTTACTTTTACCCCATGCCTATTTATTACATTATTTATTCTGAGACAAATTATAGGCGTTGTTTCAAAGCTAATATTTTAAGTTTTTACATGTTAATGATAGTTGAATAAAACAATCTATGTACATGCTTATTTTTAATACATTTTTTCCAATGTTGAAAAATAGCAAAAATCTCTAGGATTGAGTGAGTTAAGGGTTTTGCGGTGCGAGCAACACATTTAGATCATATCAGCGCCTGTAAAAAGGAATAAAATGGGATAGTATAAAAGTTTTTTGTGTTTTTATTTTTGGTTATAGTGCGGCTTTGTGGTAAGGCACTCTTTCGGATCGGAAGGTCCTGGGTTCCGAGCCTCGCTCGGCGCATCGTCGAGTCCTTGAAGAAGGCTCCTTACATTCTCTCACCGTCCTCGGGTGTAAAATGAGTACCTGGCCGTTAATAGCGTTGTCTTTGTCCGAAAAATTTGTAACATCACCGCCTAATAGGCGTCATGTCCCGTCCTATATGTTAAATGTTGCTGTTGACCAGGGGCCTCTTGTAAAGCGATTTGAGCCCATTTAGTGGATATTGCGCTATATAAAAGCTCATTTTAGTACAGTTCTCGATGGATTAATGCACGCTCTGCAATACAGCGCGCTGTCGCTGGTTGAGACAATTTTATCGATAGACCCTTTGCAGATGACGTCACGCAAATATCATCCACGGTTGCTTCCCTTGAACTGAGACCACTGTAACTTCTTATCGCGTTGTGTCCATTATATATATATAATATATATATATATATATGAATAATTCATTCCAAGACAAAGACAGAAAGCATGTTGAAAAACAGATCTATGGGGATCAGTGATGATGATACTCACAAAAAAAAAAGTCAAAAAGGAGGAAAAGTCTCGGAAAAACGGAAAACTCACCTAGAACATTCTTGCACCACAGGAAAGTAGGCAGGATGACTTCTTTTGAGTACAATTTTTAAACGCCCGGAGTCCAGTAAAAGGAGGAAATTTTTTATATATATATATATAATTTTTTAAAAAGGAGGTACTTTTTAAAGATTTATTATATAAAAAAAAAGGAAAAGGAGGAAATGAAGGAAATATCCGCGGATCGAGGATCTGAGGAGGAAAACCGAGGAAAAGAAAGAAAACCGCGGATTTCCGCGGAAAAGTATCATCACTGGGGGATAGAAGATACAGATAAGTACCTCCCTGGCCACTATGGGAGGTCAGGAACCCCACCCAGAGAGAGAGAGAGAGAGAGAGAGAGAGAGAGAGAGAGAGAGAGAGAGAGAGAGAGAGAGAGAGAGAGAGAGAGAGAGAGAGAGAGAGAGAGAGAGAGAGAGAGAGAGAGAGAGAGAGAGAGAGAGAGGGAGGGAGGGAGGGATATTTTAAAGAGAGACATCCATGAACATCGGAATCGGATTTTATTTCTTGTTTCAAGCTGTCTGGTGTCTTCAACTTCAAAATAAAATGTAAAAAATACGACAGTGGAATCAACATCAAGGTAACATCTGCTTGAAGTCGTCACTTCCTGTCGGTCCTAAATTTTCTGTTCTTCATCTAACTGAGGCGCTTGCAACACATTTAGGTCATAT
>NC_088373.1:19009284-19059284 GCF_034508935.2 Berghia stephanieae | reverse complement strand
CATATAATGATAATCTAAAATCACCACGGATGACCGCCTGTTTTGAAATACTCACACAAAAATTGTTTCTGTAGCACACTTATGCTCTTATTTGATTCCTGTAAGAAAGAAAAAAAATAAAATAAAATAGAATAAAACACTAAAATAGTCAATATCACCAATAAGGGGAGGCAATTCACAGCTTCCTTATGTATGGCAAATTAATAAAAATGGATAATGTGTACTATGTGAATCACAAGAAATAAACAAATTAAAGTCAATAAAATATTTAGGGTTGCTTTCTAATCTAAAACTAAAACATAACTCTACACATGACCCACAAATACACATCCCACATGTAAGGAAATAAATGCGACTCACAGCCTCAAACTAGTACTACCAAATTATGTCTTAATTTGAACCAAATTTCATGTCAAAGAGATAAGAATTTCAAAATTTGATTTTCATCATCTTTATTTTTTTAAGCTGAAGTAAAAAAAAAAAAAAATTCATAATCCTCAATAAAAGTAAAAGCCTTTTATTCTAAAAATAAAACTTTTCCTCATTTCAATGTAAATCTTCTTCCATTTCTGTTTCCAAGCCGGCAGTATACGTACTGGATTGAGGTGGCAAGTCACATATTTGGTCATGTGTACAAACAAAATGGAGAATAAAACCATGCAGATGATAAAATCGTCATTATTGATTATTACATGTTAAATCCATTTCAGTTAGCAATGAATGAGACCAACTCTCAAAATAATTGAATTTCTAATGTCCCATTTCTCCCGCTATTCTTTGGTTGTTTTTTGGGGGGTTTTTGAAGTCTATCGACAACCTAGCTTGAAATAAAACAATCCAAGATGCAAAGAGCACATATCTCCAGGACCAACCATACTTGTTTATGTTGTGAATGAAAGTTATTGTATTCAAGTATCGTAACTTGTATCGTCCATCTGATGTAGTATCGTTCACAACTAGTGTCTGTTCTAGTAACTACCTTGTTGATAGTCATTCTGTATCCAACCGTCATCCTGTACACATGTACCTTATCTTATGTTGTTTAATAAATGTTCTTTACTGTAACAAGTTGGGTTGTTGATTCTTGGAATAAACGTCTTATTAATTAATGATCTAAGAACACAACAGTTTATGAAAAAAAGAAGAGAACCCCCCCCCCCCCCCCTCAACAAAACAAAACTCGTGATAAACTAGAATGTTGATAACGTTTTAAATACTATCAGAACAATATTAGTGTGAGAAAAAAGAAATGCCTTCCCAACCTCTCTTATTCTATCCCCTGCACATTTTACTCAGTGCGATTAAGATTTAAAAAAAAAAAGAAGCCAGTATTGCAAGTGTTGCTGTAACTTCTATAAGCTTATAATATTTACAACCATGAAGTGGTATGTAGTAGTAATGTAATAATCAATTTATACAGCGCATAGAAAATAAAATAAACAATGGAGGCCTCACCCCTACTACTGAAGAAAAGAATAGAAATTTTTTTAAAACAAAACAACTAAACAAAATAAACATGGATCACTTTGTTCCTCGTTACTACTAAATAGAATTTTTAAAAAACAACCCCCCCCCCCCCCAAAAAAAAAAAAAACAAAAAAAAAAAAAAAAAAAAAAAAACAACAACAAATAAACCATGATCTTTTACACTTTTCTTACCACTGAAAAAAAAAAGCCAAAAAAAAACAAAAAACAAACAAACAAATAAACCAAACAGAAAAAAAAGACCAATGAGAAAAACAAAAAACAAAAAACAAAACAAAACAACACCCTGCTCAGGCAATGAAAATCAAACAGATTGGATTGTTAATCGTTTTTAATACTAGTCAGAACCACTGCAAAGTTAGGACTGGTGTACATAACCATCACCATCACTCATCACGTGTTACAATATGATTGATTAATTGTGAGAGACAATTGTAGACGATAACTCTTCTTTAATGAATAAAGCCAAAGAAAAACAAAAACAATAAAACAAAACAAACTCAGGCCAAATAGTGAAATTATTTCTGCTCCTAGTTTTTTTCCATTTTGTAATAGAATTATTTATTCATTAATATATTTATTTATCTTTATTATTATGTTTCGTTGTTGCTTAAGAAATTTTTTATGTTATGTCACACGCTACGTGTTATGTCGACAAATCAGACAACACTTTTTTTGTCACATATATCAGTCAGTAATAAAGAAATTGAAGACGATGGAATTCTAATAGCTGTCACTTGTGCTGTCACCAATTGAAACCAGGTTAATAATTTGTTTCTACTACAGAAAAAGAAAATTTCATTTTTTTAAAAACCACTTAACAAACAATGAACATTAACAAAAAAAAATAAATACATAAATTTTTTATAAAACTACAATAAAATAATAGACGTCTAGTAAAATTACCAAAACAAAAAAAAAAAGAAGAACAAAAAACAACTAACAAAAAAAAACAAACAAACAAACAAAAAAAACGGATTAAAAGAACCCATCAACCCAACTAAAGTTTTCCCACCTATTTCCAAAAGTTATTGAGTTTTAAAGCTGAAGACAGTAAATGGTAAAAGTCAGATGGAAACGATCATAATATTTTTCATTGCACAAATAAAAGGGTTCCAAACACATTAACCAACTCTAGTTAAAACCCTTTAAAGTTGAGATTTAATTTCCTTAAAAGTATTTATCAAAAACTAGTTGGGAAACCACTAAAGCTCAGTTAGTGCGGCTATGTGGTCTTGTGGTATTATCAGAAGGTCCTGGGTTCGGGCCTCGCTCGGCGCATAGTTGAGTCCTTGAAGAAGGCTTTTTACTCGCAACCTCTCACCGTACTCAGGTGTAAAATGAGTACCTGACCATTAACAGCATTATCTCTGTCGGAAAAAAATGGAACATCGCCCGACAAGCGTCACATCACGTTCTACATGTTAAATGTTGCTGTTGGTTGGGGACCAAGTTTTCTTTTGTAATTAGTTTTTTGACTAAAAATGTTGTAAAATAGGGACATAGATAACATTTAAGTTTTTAGAAATCTCATCGCCGAAACGATCAATCAGATTATCTGAAACCTGTCCTTAGTTGGAAAGTGGAAGAGTTCAATAAGAAGTTTTGTACAGAATGTGCGGAATCATGAAAATATGGGAACCTTTGTGTGTAATGCACTGTATGAAGTGTTGACAAGACATCCTATCCACTTTATTTTCATAATTTTAAATAAATAACAATTTGACACAATTACGAAGTAAATTTGCATCAAATGTCCATTTCAATAGCAAGCGGGGGGGGGGGGGGGGGGGGGGGGGGGGGGTCTTGTAAATCAAAAACTTGTCAGTTTTTAGTGGTAACAATTGAAAGGAAGACTGAGGACAAATCTGTCTGCATTGCATTCAGCCTACTGCAGATGAATTCATCCGCATTGCATTAAGGGGAAAAACCTAGAAAATACCAGTATTGACTTCATAATCAATATAATGAACATATCTATGACAGATAAAATGTAAATCAACGGCCGTAGATGAGGTATAACATTCTATAATTCTGAAAAAAAAACAAAAAACAAACAAATAAAACTTTGGACCTCAATAATAATGGCAACTTTGTTATTTAAACGCTTCAATAATAAATAATTAGGTTATATTTCCAAAAAAGCTACAATCTAAATTTACACACACACCCACACACACACATTACAGGGAAATGAAATTTTATGACATAGAAGAATCACTCGTGTGTGTTCAAAGGAAACAATCATTTAATTCACTGTGGGGAAAAAACAAACAAAACAAAACAGCAGACCTGCCAACTGAAAATGATCCAACTTTTTAAAAAACTTTTCCAACACAGATCAAAGCAGATTTTTTTTTTCATAGCTTCTAACAAATATCTATATCTTTATTTCAAAAAGCATGACGCAATTTCTAATTTACCATTAAATACACCGGGTAATGTAAATGTTGCTGCACGAAGCTGGAAGAAATGAAGAACAATTTGAATTGAATGTAAGCTTCAATTTAAAATACGAAAACAGATCAAATGATGTTTCGGGTTTCCCCTTTATCAACAAAACAGGATGAATGAAATAATGTGGTTGTGGCGTTGTTTTATTCATCTAAACAACGCCACTACCAAATTATCTCATTCGTCTGTAGTGGAAAGGGGAAAGCCAAAACGTCCATTTTATCTGTTTTCGTATATTAAATTGAAGCTTACATTCAATTTCACATTGTGATTGACCAATAAATGCACCGAAGAGGTGAATGGATCAGATGAGCAAAGAGCAGACGGGCATGAATCCCAATAAACTGCATTTATTCTTCAAAACAAAAACCTATTTAGTTTACAAAAAAGTTCCATGATTTAGAGCTACTATCAATTTCTTTCAGCATCTGCTTCACTCCACAAAATACCCGTTTGAAAACAAGGCCCTTAAGGTTACCAAACCAATAAACTTCGAAATTTTGGGGGAAGGATCATGCTAACAAAGAATAAGATTCTTTCATATATTTTTCTAGACTGCTCTACTAATTAACCCTGCATCTATTCTAAAACAAACCCTTTGTCCTTTGAGTATAACAACATACAAGAAAACCACATTTAAATAACTAACTAAAGCCACTTCTTCATTTTTATTTTTTCTTTAAAATTTCATCAAATTTGCTTCTTTTCGACAAACTTGACCGCTATTTTAAAAACTATATAACAAGCAAATATTATATCGGTTGGCAAGTCTGCAAAAGGTTAATAAATCCATCAGCATTCAAGTCAGTCTCCAATCCCCAGATTAATCCAGACTCCAAGTTAATTGGATTCAATAGTCTGATGTCACGTCGCCCAGCAATGGCGAGCAGCTTGGTTCTAAACAAAGAAAATCTGTACTTTTTAGTCTTCAAGCTGGCTAGAACTGTTCATATGTCATGTGATCAGAATGAATAAAAGTCAAAACATGATCTGATTTATAACGTCTTTCTCTTCTGGATACACTTTTATCCTCGTCAGAGTAATATTTCATAAGGCATCCGCCATAGTTCCGACAGTTTAGAGCCAGTTACTAAGTTACCATGCGTCAGTACGAGGGGAAGTGACATCATGACTGTTGAAGCCTATTGGTAGTTAGTTCTAGTGTCTACGAACCCTCAGTGTGGGTATGATGTAAAGTGTGTGCTATAATTTACACGATAATGTCTGATTCTATCATAGTGAATTGGCGGTCTGGATGCAACGATCTGTGAAATAGCAATGGCATTTCATGAATGGCGTCAGACAGATAGATAGTATGAGATTGAAAGAGAGAATAAGATGTTTATTATTGTCACCAGGTTAGATAAATAACCCACAATATCAGACCTGCCACAGACCGAAAAAAAAATCCAAAAAGAATAAAAGTACAAAAACTATAAATAATAAAATGTATAAATAAATAAATGAATGTATAAATAAATAATAAAATGTATAAATAAATAATTAAACAGGGTCGCCAATTCATGAGACAAAATTAATTGAGTCAACATTTACACAAGCACATTGAACGACCCCTTTCTGAGTGATAAACTCTGGTAATACGACATTATGTACTTAATTTCTTTTGTTTTTCGTTTAGCGAGTGATTGGAAAATACCATGAGGGTTTATCACGTACTGAATTTCATTAAATATACGTGGAAAATTGGCAACCCTGATTAACGAAATAAACGAATAATTGTTGAAAACTGCATTAAAACAAGACGTGGAAAATATGGCAATTCAAATCATTTTCATCGATCTTCAAGTGATTAAATGTACTCAGGGGTAAAATGAGTACCTGGTCGTAAACAGCGTTGTCTCTGTCCGAAAAAAATTGTCATATCGCCTAACAGGCGTCATGTCCCATCCTACATGTTAAACGTTGCTGTTGGCCAGGGACCCCTTGTAAAGCGCTTTGAGCAAGTTTAGTGGATATTGCACTATATAAAAGCTCAATTTCTAATTATTTTTTTAAATGTTTGAATACAGTTTGAATACAGAGTAAGAAAAATATATTGAATTTGATCATTTACCAATAAAATATATTTTTTTTTGTTTCCTTTCTAATTTCAAATTCGATTTTATGGGTATATGTGGCAGGACTGTAAATGTACAGAATGGATTGTTGCTTGTTTAGAATAGAATTATGGATGAAGAGAAACAAAGTGGATAGTTTGAAATTGTAAAGACTTTATAAAACGCTTTAATGCAAAGACAGCTAAACAAGAATCTAAACTTCATTTAAAATAAGACATTTTTGTATATGATAAAAAAATAGTAGTAAATCCTAATTGTAAACAAATAGCTTTTATAACCACCTGGAATACATTTCAAATCAGTGACTCGTGCTCTAAAACTAAAAGTACAAAGGGTTAAATATTTATTGATATAAATCTTACAATAAAAACGATGTAAGGCAATGTTGAAATACAGTGGCATGCAGCATAAAGGTTACTTGCAATAAATAGATTAATACATTTAGAAAATGACAAACAGTAACAGCTTCTTCAACAGATAACTACTAGACCTGCCATTGGCAAAAAATAAACCAAAAAAATCCCTAATTTCCAAATCAAGAGAAAAAAAAAGGTGTACAGCCAGAAAAAAAATTTGTATTGATCTAAAATGCATGAATTCAAACTGTTTTTTGTTTTTTGAACATTTATCATAGCTTTAAAAACGTTGTAAAAGTAAGATAGCTCAATCTAGAAACAGGAATACTGGTGAGTTGAGAGAAAGTTTTTAAAATATAAAAAGCTGCAGACAAATTTTCCACTTTTATCTGTTATTACCCAATTATACAATGTAATATTATAAAAGATATGAAACAACCCCCCCCCCCCCCTCCCAAAAAAAAACAATTATTTTCCGCAATCGCATGAATCAATTCTTCAAAAGACCATACTTAATCCTGACCCCCAAAAAACCCATACCAAGTCAGAAATTTATCTCCTGGATTCAACATTTAAAAAATAAATAAGAACTCTAAGGTATACGGATGCTTGACGAATGGTTGTAGGTCATCCTGGAGACCAACACAAGGTGACCTACAACCAGTATCTGTTTCACCCGAGATTTCCATTGTGTTTCCTTCACACCGATTTTTAAAAAAATTTCACCGTCTTAATAATAATAATAATAATAATATATTGAAGCCTACCTAGCCTTAAAGTACAATTTTCTTAGCTTTGCAGACTTAATAATATTTTGGAAGCTGATTTATTCATTGATAATGAGTGTAAACAATACTAATACTATATATGTGTGACCAACAGTCTCAAAACAGTAGTATGTCAGGAAGGTTTCGATGTTGAACATTAGAGTCCAAAATGTAAAACTAGGAATAATTTTTTTTTAAATATTTTATTTGGTGGAATAAAAGTAGTTTCTTAAATTACTAAAAAACAAAAAACAAAAAGGATTTCTAAATTTTGGACATATTTAGGCAGACCTGTCCACTTGAAAAAATCTAAAAATTCGTAATTTTTGGAGAAAAAAAATTTCATTGCTATAATGAACTTTAAAAATGAACAATTTATCATTACAAGGATCAAATACCACTTCAAAATCCTTTTAAAATGATGTAGTCTGGCATCAACTTTCATTTTCAATAAGTTTTAATAATTTGGATGATGCTCATGCAGTTATAAAATTGGAGTCAAAAATTTTGTGATTCTACCAACTTTTCATATCAGTAGGCAGGTCTCGAGGGAAATATAACATTTAAAAAAAAGAGGAAATTCTTCTCTGACTAAAAAATCGCGGATTTCCGCGGATCCAAGGAAAACCATCAGCATTGATTAAGGTCAAGGTCACTTTCCAGCATTTGATTCATCCAGACATAATACCGAATAGAGACGACGGAACACATTCATATTTCAAAAGCATGCTAAAATCTACAAAGAATGTTTTAAAAAAAAAAAAAAACGAACCGTCAGTGGCCTCCAGGGCATAAAACTGTACATCCATGTCTGGGTCTGCTCTGAGTTTCTCCAGCAATGGTTTCACCTGGTTCTGAATGGCGCTGTAGAGGGAGGGGGGTGGATAGAATAGAAAGGTAGAAGTCGAGGATAATAAAAAAAACAAACGTCACAGCATGCATCAATGTGATTCAATTTTTCAGGAGATAGTATTGAGTACTCACTATAATATATGAGTCTACCAGGGTTATTAAGTCATATTAAGTCTCTCTGCCTGGCCGGGGAGAGTGTAGAGCTACCATCATTGCTGCTAAATTTTGTCTTCTGGCACTTTCTTGCTCACTTCGTTTCTTGTTATTATCAATGTTAACATAAGTGACTGCTCCACTCACTTTTCTGTATTAATATTCAGCCCAAATACCGGAGCATACTCAATGTCTGAATAGTTTCTAGTTTCTGTGTTACATGTTTATGTGTTGAGAATACTGGCTATTAAGCTTAAATGCTGGACAGCTAACTTTGCAGCGTTTGTTTGTTAACCCATGACCTCAAGAAGTTGGGGAGAGCGGTTCAAGATAGACACAGAGTTTGATACCACTTTTTTTTTCTTTTGGAGTGGTGGATAGCTCTGACAGTAGTGTTACCCTCTCCCCAGCCAGGCAGAGTTGTAACAGTAAGGTCGGGGGTTCGAGCCCCCCAAAATTTTGATTCTCTGTTGTCTTCTGGCACTTTCCTACTCACTTCACTTCTTGTTATTATCAACATAAGTGCCTGCTTCACTCACTTTTCTGAATTAAACTGAGTTTGCCATCCAAACCCAACAAATACATAAAATGACAATAGGCCCTTTTGTTTGAAGTCAAAACCTAGAACAACTACAAAAGATGTCTAACATCTACGTCATGGCACAAGACTGAAGGGCTAGACCTCAGGTGGTCGCTGGTTCGGATAAGTAAGTAAGTAAGTAAGTAAGTAAGTAAGTAAGTAAGTAAGTAAGTAAGTAAGTAAGTAAGTAAGTAAGTAAGTAAGTAAGTAAGTAAGTAAGTAAGTAAGTAAGTAAGCAAGTTACAGGCCTAGAAGTGATTCAGGAAAATATTTTTCCCTGCTTTTTTCCAGGCTCTGGGAAGAATTTTCAAGCATGCTCATCAAATCTAGACCAGTTATTACTATCAGTAGTGTGTTCGATGAGGGATACAAAGAAATAGATAGCACTTTTATCGACTTGATAATAATATAAATTTATAGTAATCAACGCGGGTGGTCTATGATGAGTCGACTGAAAGGTGAATGAACACATTTCAAAGTCGCAGCATGTACCAACCTAGGCCCAGTGTAGGCCTCGACCCAATGAAACAACACAAGACATTGCTTTAACCTTGACCTACAGTACAGTTTTCATAAACGAAACAGATACAAATTCCAAGCCGATCGTTCTCAGGTTGGGTAATGATTACGCGGAAGTTGGGTTGTTTGTTCACCTGGATTTTTCTCACAGTCTTTTCCCGGCCCAAGGCAATTTTCACAGAGTTTCCCGGTCAGGAATTTTCAAAATAAAACTCCCGGCTTTTCCTGGTTTTCCCGGCCCACTTCGAGGCCTGAAGTAAGTTTGAAGTCAAAAGGTTTAAAAATCAAGATACAACTAACGATAACACTGGATGGCTTACTCACCTTTGCTCCAATAAGGGTGCCAATTTCTGTAGCGTCTTGGCCACATTGAATCGTACATTGGCCACTTGGTCGGATCCCATGGTGATGATGGTGGGTAGAATTAGTTTGGTTGTCATCTCTTGACCAATGGGTTCAGCAAGCAGCTGAAAAAAATAATTAAAATAAATAAATATATTAAATACACGATGAAAAATAAAAAATAAAAAATATATATATATATATATATATATATTATTCACAAATTCTAATTTATCAACAACAACAAAAAAAAAAAACTAGAGCTTTTATATAGCGCAATATTCACTAAATGTGCTCAAACTGCTTTACAAAGGGTCCCTGACAGCAACACGTAAAATGTAGAACGAGACATGACTCCTGTTAGGCGATATTGCAATTTTTCCGACAGAGACAACGCTGTTTAATCCCCCCCACCCCCTCTCCTATCCTTTTTTTTCTTTATATTCATGATCACGATTTCTAGGTAGCATAATATTATTGTATGACATACTACAACTAAAAAGTGACAA
Organism: Berghia stephanieae; assembly: GCF_034508935.2. Lineage (NCBI taxonomy): Eukaryota > Metazoa > Mollusca > Gastropoda > Nudibranchia > Aeolidiidae > Berghia > Berghia stephanieae. The sequence goes on along the minus strand of NC_088373.1, from coordinate 19,049,189 downwards.
AATTTGAAAAGGATTGTATAAAACAGTCCCAGACAAAGCATAAAGGAAAATAGAGAGGAAAAAAACAATGCCAAAAAAAAATCAGCCTGCTTCTAATGTCTTCATCCATGTCCTCAAGTTCAAAATAATAAAAAAAATTAATTAAATAAAATTCCCTTTATTCATCCCATAGAGGAACTTTGTCTCTAGGGTCTATTCCAAGGGAAGACTGGAATAACCCAGGCATCAGCCGCAGTGCAGTGCCCCAAATTGAGCTCATGCGAGGTGTCTTGCTAAAATCCACACAGCGCAGCAGTGGGAGATCAAACTCAGTGCCTTTCGGATATGAAGCAAAGACAGTACTGCTGAGCCATGTTGCCCCCCCCCCCCCCCCAAGAGGGTTCATAGCCGAAATGCCTATTGTTATGAAGAATATAAGCGTAAATTTGTCCCTCAGTGCTGTGTGTAATGGTAGCACATCTAACTGATAATCAGAAGGTCTGAGGTTCGATCCCTCATCAAGACATACTGATTCATTTGGGTTGTTTATTTTAATTCCCCCGATTTGTCTGGTACAGTTTCATTCACACCTTTCCAGATATTTATCCTAGTACAACTACTCACATTAATACAGAAGAGACAGGTCATGCGATGCAAGTAGTTTTGATCACGTGACATCTGTAACACCTTGGGTATCACGGTCTGCTGGGCCCAGTCTTTGCCAAACTTTTCTACGAGTTTCTTCAGGTTCAAGGTTGCTGCCTCACGGATAGCATACACTAAGGAGAGAAATTGGATACGTTGGGATTCATTATTTACTCACAATCCGATGCATAGTTTTCAAAATTCCTACAAATAAATTTATCTCTATCTGAGGTTTTATATATCGCAATATCAACTAAACATGCTCAAAGTGCTTTACAAGAGGTCCCTGGCCAAAAGCAACACTCAACATGTAGGATGGGACATGACGCCTGTTAGGTGATATTATAATTTTTTTAGCACAGAGACACAATGCTGTTAACGGCTAGATACTCACCTTTTGATCTGAAAGCGAGTGTCTTACCACAAGACCAAATAGCCGCGTAGATGATGAATTTAAATTTGACCTATTTTAAGATGGAGTGACCACTGAAGTGTGGCCATGTGGTTTTGTGTTGTGACACGTGCTTTCCGGCCAGAAGGTCCAGGGCTTGTCCCACTCACTGAGTGTGCAAAGTTGAGTCCTTGGGAAAAAGGCTTTTACTCAGGTGTAAAATGAGTTCCTGGGTGTTAACAAAGTATTTATCTGTAAAAAAAATGTGTAACATTGCCTCACTGCGTCATGTCTCATCCTTCATGATAGGTGTTGCTGTTGGCTTGGGACCCCCTGTAAAGCATTTTGAGCATGTTTAGTGGACATTGCTGTATATAAATGCTGAAGTTAGCACCTGCCGGAAACTTTTTTCATAAAATGTTTTTCATTCTTCATCATTTATTACAGTGAATGACATAATCAGTCGGATGGTGAAAAGGTTTGAACTGAGATATTGCCAAGTTAAGTTAGAAGGTCAATTTTTATCAAAAACGAGTTCTTGTCATCAATGATTAAATCAACCCTTTTTGTACATCTTCGGGAAATATCAAAGCTTAATTTCACTTCTAAATATTTTTTACAGCTAATCAAGTTGAAAAAGTATGAAATTTGAGAAAAGTTGCTGGATACCTTTCACATACATCTGACCATAACTTCATGCAAAATCACCCAATTTACTTCAAAATAAAGACTAAAATGCTCTGGTGAGCCTATTCTGTCAGAAAATGCAAAAAAAGTGCAAATCCAAAATGTTCACCTTCCGACTGATTATCTCATGCACTGACACCGGTAAAGATTTACAATTCCATGGAATCAAAATGTAAGAAATTATAAAAAAATATAAATACCAGGCTGTAAAACTCACCATGGTCAACCAGCCAGGTCATACACAAAGAATTGAGCTTTTCGTCAAAGAATTCCATGCCCTGGAGAAGAAGAAGAATTCTTAAATATTGTTTTATCAAACAAAACAGAAATAAATAAAAATAAAAAATACATAAAATCCCTTTTATTCATCCCATAGGGGAAATTTGTATCTAGGGTCTATTCCAAAAGAAGATGGAGTAACCAAGACAGACGCAAACTGAGCTAGGGTGAGGTGACTTGCTCAAGGCCACACAACGCAGTGGGTATTTGAACTCGGTACCTTTCGGGTAGGAAGCAAAGACCGTACCGCTGAGCCACGCTGTCCCATGAAAGCAGGTTTTATTTCCATCTATGTGTATACTCCAAGCATCAAAATAACAATGAGATTATACCTGAACACAAGCACTGAGTCATTCAGTGATATTTGATAAGGCTAGCACTATTCAGTATCTGATACTGAATAGTGGTTTTGTACTATTCAGTATCTGATACTGAATAGTGGTTTTGTACTATTCAGTATCTGATACTGAATAGTGGTTTTGCACTATTCAGTATCTGATACTGAATAGTGCTTTTGTACTATTCAGTATCTGACACTGAATAGTGGTTTTTGTACGGTGTTTTTTTTTTTTCCGAAACCTGACAAAGTTATGGGAAGAGGACAGCTGTGGGAGTGAATATGGGACTCAGAAAAGTGTACACCAGTGGGGAGTGAACCGGGGACTGGGTTTCGGCGGGTTTCGTAATAAAAAGCAATTACTTTTTACGAAACGCGACGACACCCGGCAATATCCGACAAAGTTATGGGAGGTAGGCAGCAGCGTGTGTGTGTGTGTGTGTGTGTGTGTGTGTGTAGGGGGGGGGATGAACCTGAGATTCAGGAAAGTGTACACAGTGGGGAATGAACCTGGGACTCTGGGTTTGTAAAAAGCAATAAAAAATGTGGGGGGGGGGGGGTTACTTTTTTTACGATACCCGACAATATGCGGCAAAGCGTGGGGAGTGAACCTGAGACTCAGTGAAGTATACACCAGTGGGGAGTGAACCTGAGACTATGGTTTTCGGCGGGCTTCAGCTAGTTTCATATAAAAGCAATTACTTTTTACGAAACCGACTAATCCTGGCAATATCCGAGAAAGTTATGGGTAGTAGGCAACAGTGGGGAGTGAACCGGAGATTCGTGGAAGTAAACACCAGTGAGGAGTGAACCTGGGACTGGGTTTCGGCGGGTTTTGTAAAAAAAAAAAAAAGCAATTACTTTTTGTTTACAAAATGCGCAAAATCCCAACAAAATGGGGCAAAGATATGGAAAGTAGGCAAATAATGGGGAGTGAACCTGAGACTAAGGGAAGTGTACACCAGTGCGGAGTGAAACTGAGACTCTGGTTTTCAGCGGGTTTCAGCGAATTTCATATAAAAGCAATTACTCTTTTACGAAACCCGACGAAACCTGGCAATATCTGAGAAAGTTATGGGAAGTAGACAACAGTGGGGAGTGAACCTGAGATTCATGGAAGTGTACACCAGTGGGGAGTGAACCTGAGACTCTGGTTTTCGGCGGGTTTCAGCGAGTTTCACATAAAAGCAATTACTTTTTTACGAAACCCGGCAATATCCGACAAAGTTGTGGGAAGTAGGCAACAGTGGGGAGTGAACCTGAGACTCAGGGAAGTGTACACCAGTGGGGAGTGAACCTGAGACTATGGTTTTCGGCGGGCTTCAGCTAGTTTCATATAAAAGCAATTACTTTTTTACGAAACCCGACTAATCCTGGCAATATCCGAGAAAGTTATGGGTAGTAGGCAACAGTGGGGAGTGAACCTGAGATTCGTGGAAGTAAACACCAGTGAGGAGTGAACCTGGGACTGGGTTTCGGCGGGTTTTGTAAAAAAAAAAAGCAATTACTTTTTGTTTACAAATGCGCCAAATCCCAACAAAATGGGGCAAAGATATGGAAAGTAGGCAAATAATGGGGAGTGAACCTGAGACTAAGGGAAGTGTACACCAGTGGGAGTGAAACTGAGACTCTGGTTTTCAGCGGGTTTCAGCGAATTTCATATAAAAGCAATTACTCTTTTACGAAACCCGACGAAACCTGGCAATATCTGAGAAAGTTATGGGAAGTAGACAACAGTGGGGAGTGAACCTGAGATTCATGGAAGTGTACACCAGTGGGGAGTGAACCTGAGACTCTGGTTTTCGGCGGGTTTCAGCGAGTTTCACATAAAAGCAATTACTTTTTTACGAAACCGGCAATATCGACAAAGTTGTGGGAAGTAGGCAACAGTGGGGAGTGAACCTGAGACTCAGGGAAGTGTACACCAGTAGGGAGTGAACCTGAGACTATGGTATTTGGCGGGTTTCAGCAAGTTTCACATAAAAGTAATTACTTTTTTACGAAACCCGGCAATATCCGAAAGTTATTGAAAGTAGGCAAACAGTGGGGAGTGAACTGAGACTCTGGTTTTCAGCGAGGTTTCAGCGGTTTTGTAAAAAGCAATTACTTTTTTACAAATCGAATCGAAAACTGGCAAATATAAGGGAGAAGAGTACTAGGGGAAAGTGTGAGAGATGTTCAGGGGACATTCAAGTAAGCGTATCGACTGACACTGGATTCTGAGAAGTATGGTAACACAGTGGGGAGTGAACCTGAAACTCATGGAAGTGTACACCAGTGGGGAGTGAACCTGAGACTCTGGTTTTCGGCGGGTTTCAGCGAGTTTCACATAAAAGCAATTACTTTTTTACGAAGCCCGGTAATATCGACAGTTAGTGGGAAGTAGGCAACAGTGGGGAGTGAACTTGAGATTCAGGAAGTGTACACCAGTGGGAGTGAACCTGAGACTATGGTTTTGGCGGGTTTCAGCGAGTTTCAATAAAAGCAATTACTTTTTTACGAAACCCACAGGCAATATTTGCAAGTTATTGAAAGTAGGCAACAGTGGGGGTGACTGAGGACTTGGTGGGGGTTTCGCGAGTTATATTAGAGAATACGCTTACAACCGGGAGGAACCTGGCATATCGAGATTATGGAATAAAAAGGGAGTGACCTGAGATACATGGAAGGTAACAGGGGGGTGAACTGAACTAGGTAGTGTACAACCAGTGCGAGTGAACCTGACAAAGTTATGGGAGCGGCGGTTCAGGGGAGTTCATGGATATTTTTACGAGCCGGAGAATTCGACGTTATGGAGAGGCCATGGGGAGTTAAGCTGAGATTCAGGAAGTGAAGTAGGAGATGAGACTTGTCGGGTTCGAGTTTCATAGAAAAGCATACTTTACGACGCGGAATTTGACAAATTATGAAGAGGAACGTGGGGGGGGTGGGGGGATGACCTGAGATTTAGGGAAGTGTACATTGTGGGAGTGAACCTGGGACCTGTTTGTAAAAAAGCAATACCCAGGGTGGGGAATTACTATTCGAACCCCAAACCGGACAAGTTATGGGAAGCTGGCACAGTGGGATGAATCTGGGATTTGGACATGATGGGATTGAACCGGAGCGAGAGTGATTCAGTGGCAGAGCTTAGAATGTACTTTTATTTCGAAACCTACCGAAACTTTCAAAAGTTATGGAACGTGGACATTGGTATGACCGGACTCAGGAAGTGCAACGGTGGAGTGAACTGGACTGTGGAAGAGGTATAGTGGAATAACCTGGGATGAGAGGACCATGGAAATGAGCGACTAGGGAGAGGACAAGAAGAGAATTCTTTTACGAAATCCGCCAAACCGCAAAACATAGATTGTTATTCCCAAGGTACACTTCTGAATCTCGTTCATCCCAGTTCTACTTCTTTCATAACTTTTTCGGATATTGTCGGGTTTCGTAAAAAAGTAATTGCTTTTTTTTTACGAAACCCAGCCCCAGGTTCACTCCCCAACGGTGTACACTTCCCTGAGTCCAGGTTCACTCCCCACTGCTGCCTACTTCCCATAACTTTGTCGAGTATCGGCGTGTTTTGGCAGGTTTCGTAAAAAAAGAAACACCCTAACAATACCACGTGTATTCAGTAAATAGATGTCAATTGTAGTCTAATATTCAGTATCTATTTAAATTATTATTATTATCATTATTATTATTATTATTATTATTATTATTATTATTATTATTATTATTATTATTATTATTATTATTATTATTATCACGTAAATTTTAATATAGTACGGCAATTAATTCACGGAAGTACATCGCTCAATCAAAAAATGCAGAAAGTCTGCCCACATATTTATAATGAATCGGGTTTGCCTTAGATGACAAAACAAACAAACAAACAAACAAACAACAACAACAACAACAACAACAACAACAACAACACAACAACAACAACAAATGAGACAAACAGAAAAAAAACAAGATTTTTAAAAATAATGAACAATAGAAGAGCACAATAATGAAAAACGACAACGAGATGATAACACATAAAAGATATTCGTAATAAATCGATAACTGATTACATTACTCCAACTACTTGATTAAAAAAAAAAATCATCATAATCATAATAGTGATGATGACGATTAAAACAACAATAATAATAATAGTAAGTAAGTAGAAATAATAATAATAATAATAATAATAATAATAATAATAATAATAATAATAATAATAATAATAATAATAATAATAATAATAATAATAATAAAAGTACAATAGTATAATATAAACATTAAAGTATATTACAAGCAAATAAAATTATAAAAACAAAAGTTTAAAAAATATCAATAGACATTAGGAATTAAAAAAATAATGGGAAAAAAAAAACAAGTTACCCCTACCGGGATTTGAACTCTCGAACCTTAAAACTCAGAGTCAAACAGCTTATATCCACCAAGCCATGGTGTCACTGAACTCTTAGTGACATTTAATCATGTCTATTTAGATATTTAAAAATGGATTTGAATGCCACTTTTATTTTGATATTTTGAACTATGTTAATTGCATAAAAGCAGAATTTTTTTTAAAATTACGATCAAAATATTTTTACAGCTTTGAATCGGGCTGTCAGTTAGTGCATGTGTTCAATCTGGAAGTAGGTCAACAGTTTATTTCCATTCAACCGAGATTGTCGCACTTTTCACTCTCTCTATAAAAAAGAGTTCCTTATGGATACTGAATAGTGGCAAAGCACTATTCAGTATCTGATACTGAATAACCACTTCTATTTGATAAAGTTTAAATAAAAGTGCACCGAGCTCCATTTCACATTTTGATTTTATTTAGTGTCAATTTTTTTTTATAAAAGGTCTTTATCCCTATGCCTATGTTTATTGTTGTACGTATAAGATGAAGATAAAACTAAACTTGCAAAGTGAGGACAAACATTGGATGTCTCTCATTCCGGAGGTTAAAAAAAACGAAAAAAAAAACAAACAAACAAACAAAAAAACAACAAAAAAGAAAAAAAAAATAATGAGGCCCAATCCGTACCAGCTGTCCAGCAAGTAGAGGCATGTACTCAATGATGGCCAACCTAACTCTCCACTTGGTGTCCTCGGCCAATTCTACAATGGCCGGCAGCAAGGACTGCGACAACTGCTTGATACCAATCACCTCGTTCACACAGTCCAGGTTGGAGATGATGTTCAGACGGACTTCTGGGCATTCGTCTGGTGAAGATAGATGACATAATATGTTTTGTTTTGTTTTTATTTTTAAGGGTTTTACGGGATAATAAAAAGTTCTAGAATTACAGTTAAAGCATCCAAGAAAAGGTAAGACAAAGAGGAATAGGTTCAAATAGGATAAAGATGTAGATTCCAAAAGCACAATATCAAAGTACTTAGCTTGAGATCACCTAAAAGTCCAACCCAGACACCAGCATAAGATCCCACTGAGAGGAATACACTCAAATGTTTACAAATATATGTTAAATTTTAAAATAACAATACATAACAGAGAGATTATTTACAAGGAAAAAAAAGATTATCTCCCAAAACTATAACTATACATTCAACTGTTTCCCTCCCAGCAAAGGACTCCGACCAAGGCCAGGACAAAACTCAAGTATTCTCATTCCAAGACAAAGATAGAAAGCAATTGGAAAACAGGTATAGGGGGATAGAAGACAACAAGTACATCCCTGCACACTATGGGAGGTCAGGAACCCCACCCAAGATGACATAATAGCACATTTGATATTATTGTCTCGATCAAGAAAGAATTGACATCTAATAAATACAGCCTGATCAACATTGGTTTGATTTTAGGGGTTTTACAGCACTTGCAAAACATTCAGGTCATATCAGCGCCAGTAAAAAAGAAGAAAATGGGATAGTTAAAAAGTTCTAGAATTGCAATTAAAGCACCCAAGAAAAAGGAAGAGAGAGGGGAATTGGTTCAAATAGAGAAGAGATGTAGATTCCAAGAGCATCCCATCAGTGTACTTAGATTGAGATCACCTAAAAAAAAAAAGAAGAAAAAAAGCAGTATTTTGTCACTGTAATTATTTTTCGATGCTGAAAATTGAATCTCTAGCTAAAAATGTGAGACTTGGGATTAAATTTATAGATGTTACATTGAGGAGAAGTAATACAGATACTTTAACCGCAAAAATCTAAAATTTCCTATTTCCATTTATTTTGACTTTCCACTCGGTTGTCTTTCATCAAGTTAATTATTCCGATGCATCACCAGATAGAGGGGATCCTGATAGCTCAGTTGGTAGAGCACTCGCTTCACAACGCAAAGGGACCATGATCGACCCCGGGTGCATTCCAGATTTTTTTTCTTTTTCTGACCCCTCTGTCCACCCAGCAGTGAATGGGTAGCTGAGTCTGTTTGGTGGAAAGTACTTTGCAATAGATAGGCTAGTGTCTTATCCAAAGGATAGCAAGCAATTTGCTATTGTCCCTTCCACACTATAGCAACCGGGGGAAAAATCCGGCTCCTTGGGCCGAATGGCTCTGAAGGACTACTTTTAAAAAAAACTTTGATTACCCGATAGATGTAATGGCATACCTGCCTAATTGAAAATTTCAAATTCAGTAAGAAATACAAAATTCATCAGTAATTAATGGTCAAATTTCAGTAATACTAAAGCAAACAAAAATAATGATAGATACACCCTTTTTTATATGTTAAATAAACTTACCATGTTATATAGAGGACAGCCTGATAAAATAATATTGGGGTTCTTTTCCTTACAAAAAGCTATCACACCATTGTCTTTCCCTAGTATTGAGATTTTTTATTGTAGCATGCGGTAAATAATGAAAAAAATTATTATTTTTTAATTTAACGTTGCAACCATTTGTATCAGTAATATTTCTTCTATTTCCGTAAGTCCGTAATTGTCCTTACACTTCCGTACCAATTACCGTAATTGTCCTTACACTTCCGTACCAATTACGGACGTTCTTGTAATAATAGGCAGGCATGTAACGGCTAATCAAGACATTACCTTTGAGTTGTGTGAGGAAAAGAGGCAGGAGATGTTCGATGGTGTTTTCCTTGCCCAGGATTGGGGAGAGACCCATGATGACGGAGGCCAGGGCCGACTTGACGTGCTGGTTGGCGTCGATCACTAGATCTTTGACACACGGTAACATGTTGGTCATGATGATCTGTTCACGGATTTCTGGACTCAGGGCCTGGCAGAAATCTGGGTGGGTGGGGATGACGAGTTCGTTGTTAACGTTTGGCAGCACAATATCATTTAAAAGAGCTTTTATATATAGCGCATATCCACTAAACGTGCTCAAAGCGCTTTACAAGGGATCCCTGGCCAACAGCAACATTTAACATTTAGAACGGGATAGGACGCCTGTTAGGCGATATTACGTTGTTTTCGGACAGAGGCAACGCTGTTAACGGTCAGGTACTCATTTTACACAAGGACTCAACTGTGGACCCAGGACAGTCCGATTCGAAAGCGAGTGTCTTACCACAAGACCATATAAAAAGTATGACTATATTTAATTATTTTTTTTTTATGTATTAAGTCACTTCCTGTATTTTCATTTTAATACTGAAAATCAATAGAACCAAAGAAAAAACAGTAAATGTCAAAACTTTGCATTTATACTAACGAAAGAGTGACAATGAAGAGGCTTCGGATGGGAACAATGCAGACAATACACAGGTGATACTATCGATATATATATATATATATATATATATATATATATATATATATATATATATATATATATATATATAATATATATATATATATATATATATATATATATATATATATATATATATATATATATATATATATATATATCGATAGTATCACCATGTATTGTCTGCATTGTTCCCATCCGAAGCCTCTTCATTGTCACTCTTTCGTTAGTATAAATGCAAAGTTTTGACATATCAGGCGGGCACCTTTTGACCTTGGCTCATATATATATATATATGAGCCAAGGTCAAAAGGTGCCCGCCTGATACCAGTGTTAAGAAAATTTGATTTTTACTTAATTATGGGCTGTTTTCAGTGGGTTAATGCTTGTAATCAATTGATAATATGAAGAAGCGATAAAATTAGATAGCTCAACATACTCTGTTCAACAGAATATGAAATAAACAACTTGAAAGTCAAATTTGAATGCTGTTTGGCATGTGCTTAAAACGAGGTCAACGCATCACCTTTTTAGAAAGCATGTAGAAATTAAATGTGATGCTTTAGCTCACGTGATTTAAATTTCACTAATAGTATGAAGTTAAATTTACTTTTAAACGCAATTGCAGTATATTACATATCTGATTAAGTTTCATATAGAGTTCTTAAAAAGTTGGTGTTGCTTGTGACCTTTGGTGTCATCAAACACAGCACAATACTAAGACTCGACACGAAACTTTAAAGCTCATTTTTAATGTTTATAAAATCTTTTATTATGAGAAAAAAAGGATAGATTTACTATCTGAATTCAAATCTTGGAGTAAATGTATACAACAAGATATGAAGTGAATAGAAAAGTGCCAGAAGACAATAGAGAATAAAAATTTTTCGCGGCGGTGGTGGGGTTCGAACCTGCGACCTTATTGGTACGACAACTCCGCCTGGCAGGTGCCGTTTTGCCGATATTGAGGTTTATTGGTTTTGGTGTCATTTGTCACAAGCAACACGGCATGCGTGAACACGTGGAAGTTTGTTTCGTTAAATGGCGATTCTCAATTTTGATCCACCCTTCTTACCAGTCTTTGAAGTGCAGCACTTTCATTTGCCTTTCCAGCGTGGCTCCAGGCAGAAAAGGTAAGTTGAACTTTGGTGTCATCGCTATTTTACATTGTCACAAGCAACACTTGATATTGGATATTACAAAGTGCCACCAAAAAATTATGTTTTCAGCTGTTATTCTATTTACAAATATGATATTATGACATCTCACATAAGACTGATTTTGACACAATTAATTATTTCCTTGTAATTCTAATTTTTTTATGTTTCAGGGTTGTATCAATCAAGAAAAAGACAAAACTCAAGCTTTTGACGAATCCAGATAAAAGAAGGGTTGTCAAGAAATTTGATTTGATTTACTATTAACACACATAATTACTACAAACTAGCAGATTTGAACAGTAGGGTGGATGTTACCGTATGGTTACATGAATTCATTACCACGGCTGATATTTATCTAGTGTTTGTTTGACTTCTGGTACTTTTTGTGACCATTGGTGTCATTGGTTAAAATGTCACAGGTGACACTTAAGTTTGAAGTTTCTAATGTATTTCTGTTTTCATGTTCTTCAAAGCTTGAAATGTCATTGAATTCCATTTTAACAGGCTATACTACATTTGTTCAGTTGCTATTCTTGATTTATTGAGGCAAAATTGCGTTCTAGTGCCGATTTTGACCAAAGTAATAGCAACAATGGTATTACTAATATCTAAGCATATTTCCAATTTGCAATTATTTAGTCTCTTAAAACATTATCGAATTTCATTTTAGAGTGGGTTATTGTGCTTTTTTGACTAAAAATAATGATGTATTATGGACGAAAGTGTGATTTGGTGTTGCTTGTGACATAAGTAATGGTGTCACCGGTCTTATGTCACAAGTCACATTCAGATTCTCTAATTTCCATGTAAATTTCTATTTTTGAAGTCTTTGGTTTCTGAATATTATTAAATCCCATATTTAACTGTGGTTATTACACTGGTTTGACTGAAATTAATGATTTATTGTCGAAATTGCAATTTGGTATTGCTTGTGACATAAGTAATGGTGTCATCGGTCTAATGTCACAAGTGACACAATGTCGCTAAATAAGATATGTTTGGTCACATTATTTCCCAACATTTTATTCCAAAAGTTTCTGAACATTGCTGGTAATAAGCATATGCAATATTGTTGTTGTTGTTAATGCACAAACATTTTTATGAAATAATATATTTGCATTCTATGTTGCTTGTGACCGATGACACCAAAAAGCAACATTTTCTCCAATAGTTGGTATTATTATTGTACTATGATTGTTGTTGATTGTGTCTTTTTGTCTATAACTTACTAAATAAAGTTTGATACTCAAAAAAAATCATTTGGTTATTGAGTTTTTTGTCTCATTTTGGTGTCACCGGTCACAGGTGACACCAGCAACCTATAGGTATTGTTGACGATATTATGCTGCGTTAGACCTTAAAGTTATCTAAAGGGCCTTTGATTCATGAAGTACAGGGTTTTTTCTACACATATAGAAACATGAATGGACTATTATGTCACTTTTATTTTGAGAAAAAAAAATTGGCACCTTTTGACCTTGGCTCATATATATATATATATATATATATATATATATATATATATATATATATATATATATATATATATATATATATATATATAACCAACAGAGAAATCTATGTGAAAATTTAAACATTTATAATATGGTCGAGAAATTGGTGTCATAACTCGTCACCCATTTGGCGGTATAAAAACAATAACAATGATCAAAGAGAGGTCGATATCATTCACGTTATTGTTTATAAACAACCAACTATGTTTGCCCGAGCACATGTGTGAAGACGTGTCACAAATTCCATGTTTTGATTGGTGAGAAATCTACTGGTTAAATTGCTCCTTTTGGTGAAAACAGTGAAAGATAAGATTCTGTGTTGTGTCCATATTTTTGTCCTGTTGTGTCTATTTTCGCGTGTTCAAAAAGTTCCGACAATGGTTTAAAGACTTCAAATCCAATTCTGCCAGTAATAAACAGATGACTTGCCTTTGACTTTGTGGGCAGATGCAGCCCTGACCTCAGCCTCGCAATCCTTCAACAGACTCTGGAAAGCTGGAACCAGGTCGTTCTTGGTGATCTCTGGGCCTACAGCCTTCTGGAGCTGTAAAATGAAAACAGTAGTTAAGGCAGAGTCTTTATTTAATATTTCTTAAAAGTTATTTCAATTAAATGCTTACTTTTTGTGGCTAAACAAAATACAAAACAAGACAAGACAAAATCAGAACAAGTTAACAAAATGACGTTTTATCTAGTGCAATAACCACTAAACGTGCTCAAGCTCTTTACCCAGGGTCCCAAACAATAACACGTAACAAGTAAAATGATACATATTTCAGTGCTGATGGTGACAAAAAGGGAAAAAGGAGGAAAATTATGAATGGTTTTCTTTACGCCACATGTTTACTTCACCAACCCCCACTTTTAGAGTCATTGAGATGATAAACTACTCTAGCTATCTTTCGGATAGTGGGGAAGTTGCACCAGTATGTTTCACCACACATCAAATCTCTCAAAGCCAGAAAATTTGATTGAGGAAAATGTCTTTTTTCAAAGGAGGAAATTAATCCTCTGACACAAAAAAATCTCGGATTTCCGCAGATGCGAGGAAAACCATCAGCACTGATATTTAAACAGGATACTATTGTTGGTTTGTTTTTAGGTGTTTAATGGTGTTTCAACACTATTCAGGTCATTTAAGCGCCTGTTTCTGGCTTTTATCAACTTTTATTGGGCTTGAGGGGCCATAACTGCTCAAATGTGTTAATACTGTTGTAATTAAATTTTATAAAACCATAAAGTTACATACTAAGAGAAGATTCAAATTTCTTCAGGTGACAATCATAATATGATCTATTAATAATCTTCAAAATGATTCATAACAACAACCGTGCCAGTTCATTTTTTACATTTCAAATAATTCAATCAGAATATTTCCCATGGTTCATTTCTACACTTTCACCATACCCGATTCAGATTGCATCTTTTACCCTGAACAGGAATCATAAAATGGTTGATGATTTATTTATCCTTTAAGATGAGAAACTGCGAATGAACCAAAATAATAACTGATGCCACTTATTGCCAAATTTCATTCTCTAATTTTTCTTGAAAAAAGAAATCTAGTTAAAATTCCCATGTTTTGGACAAAATAATTTAATTCATACTGGCTGGTAAGCTTATTTTTATTGCTTAAATCTGTTACACATAAAAAAATAACACCGCATTATGAATAAGATTTAAATAGTTTCTTAAAGTCCAAGTCTCTCTCTCTCTCTCTCTCTCTCCCCCCCACCTCTCTCTCTCGTCTTACCTCTGTAAACTTGTCAGCCACCATGTATCGGACCCTCCATGACTTGTCTTCAGCCGCCTGGCGAAGAGTGGGCATCACAAGCTGCTCCGTATCCTCTGATGGGAGCAACGAAGCGATGCTAACACTTGCCTCGACGGCAAGCAAACGTACAGAGTCCTGATGGAGGAAATGGAATGATGGGTAAAAAAAAAAAGATTTAAGTGGTGGGCTCTTCTTATGAGATACTTACTTACTTACTATCCAGTGTCGTCCTCATTGACGTTGGTTGCTCGCACTCTTGCCATGACAAATGTCTGCCCATTGCTTCCTTCTGTTGACGGTATCGTATCCATTCAAGGATATTTTTACGAGTTCTAGGTCTTCCCCTTCTTCGTTTGCCCTCCATTTTCCCCTGTACCACATCTTCCATTAAAGTGCATGGGTTTCGGCATATGTGACCGAAGAAAAAAAGTTTTATCCCTTTGATGACATTTACTAGTTCTGGCATGACTTCCTGCTCTTCCAGTATGCTGTTATTTATTCCTTATGAGATGAGATACAATAATCCCAAATTGTACATTTGGGGTGAGGTTGTTAGGCAGACTAGTTTTTAAAAAAACATCACTTTAACCATTAAAATAAAATCGGCTGACATGCCTTCCCTCATTTCATTTATTTCTATTTGATAAGAGGAAATATGGCTTCATATATTACAGATTAAACTACAATATGGTTTGTCTTGTTTTCGTTTTAAGTTTAAAAATTAAACTACAATATGGTGTCAAGTTTAGAATATTAAAAAAAAAACCCCAAAACATCTTGCATTGAATTGAATTCAAAAGTCGGAAAGGAAAATCTTAATAATTGGACAGAAAATATAAAATAGGAATATTGATGGTTTTACAGCGCTGGAACACAGTAAGGTCATATCAGCGCTAGTAAAAAGGAAGGAAATGGGAAAGTAAAAAACTCTAGAATTACAATTATGGCACCTAGAAAAGGGGGAAGACAAAGAGGAGTTGGTTCAAATAGGAAACAGATGCAGATTCCAAGAGCACACTATCAAAGTATGTAGTTTGAGATCACCTAAAAACCTCATCCAGACACAAAGACAGGTCCCCACTAAGAGGAACACACTCAAATGTTTACAAATCATATATAATACATAAACAAAACATAATACAGTGCTTAATAGGGATGATTTACAAGGGAAAAAATTTATCATCTCCCAAAACTACACATTTGACTGTTCCCCTTTCAGCCAGGGTATCCAACCGGATTGGGCCAGGAAAAAGAGAGAAAGCAAGTTGGAAAACATATTTAGGGAGACAGAAGACACAGTAAGTACCTCCCCCGCCCACTATGGGAGGTCAGGAACCCCACCAGGAAGACACATTAAGTACCTCCCCGCCCACTATGAGAGGTCAGGAACCCCACCAGGAAGACACATTGAGTACCTCCCTGCCCACTATGGGAGGTCAGGAACCCCACCAGGAAGACACATTAAGTACCTCCCTGCCCACTATGGGAGGTCAGGAACCCCACCAGGAAGACACCACACAGTAAGTACCTCCCTGCCCACTATGGGAGGTCAGGAACCCCACCAGGAAGACACAGTAAGTACCTCCCCCACCCACTATGGGAGGTCAGGAACCCCACCAGGAAGACACAGTAAGTACCTCTCTGCCCACTATGGGAGGTCAGGAACCACACCCAGTGAGACTAACAGAACGATGGTAAAAGTGTGAAATAAAATAATGCCACATCATTCCCCTACCTGTTCATCCTGGGCCAGGAGATTGAAGAGCTGGATCAAATCCGACTTGAGGTAATCCGACTCCACCACCTTGGCTATCTCACCCAGCTTACCGGCTGCTGCACGACGGACCATTGGGGTGTCGTCTGCACACAGGTTACGGAAATTCCTACATGGGAACGGGTGGGGAAAAAATAAAACAAAACAAAAAAACATGAACACTTTCCTTGGAAATAAACAAATTAAGTTTTCACTTTCCTTCCAATTATGTCAAGAGTGAAGTGTACACCAAAGAGTAAATTTAAAGTTAAAAGAATCAGAAATATGAGAATTTTGGGGCTTATGCACTTTATGAACCAATTTTCACTCTTTTTGGACTATAAATTCAATTGCAAGCAATTACTCTTGATGTATTAATTTGAGACTGTCGGTTACATATTCTGGGATCAAATGTCACAGCCTCGATGCAAGGTACTCTCCCTTGTATTAAATAATCAGAAATATTCTTCTTCTTCTTCTTTTCCTCCCTCATGATGTCTTGATGACTGAAGGTCAACAAGATGCAGGAACCCTGTGGACGCCCCTGCTCGTGCTGAGCTGAGACCCATAGAGATCGAATTTAGTGTAGTCCTCGATTTTTCACAAGTAATGTAAATGTTGCTGCTCGAAGATCGAAGAAATAAATAACAATGTGAAATTGAATGTAAGCTTCAATTTAATATACGAAAACAGATAAAATGAACGTTTCGGTTTTCCCCTTTATCAACAACACAGGACTAAATGTTTTGCCGATAAAGGGGAAACCCGAAACGTCCATTTTATCTGTTTCCGTGTATTATGTTGAAGCTTACATTCAATTTCACATTGTTATTTCTGTTCCACAAGGAATGTAAAGGATTAAATGAATTCGATGCTATTTGTAATACTGACTGTCTTAGCTCTGCCTTGACATTCGTCGAGACTCTCTTGTAGCAGACAGAAAAGAGACCACAGGCAGATGTACGGGATGTGAACCAATCTCCTGTGAGGGGGAGAAAAAAGGGGTCATAGAAAATTAAAATAATGGAAATAATGAGATCAATTTGATTTGTGGTTAAATACAACCTCTGATTCTAAGATTCAATGTATTAAAATCAAAATAACGCTATTAAAAAGAAAACAAAAATCTGCAGACGTTTAGAATATAATGAAGGTCAATTTTGCCACTTCTCCATTTCTGACTAAAATTTTTTTTCTATTTTCATTTCTTTTCCCTCCAAAATTTTGGTTTAAAATTCGAAAATTGGGTTAAATAATGAACCCCACAAAAATCGACATATTCTGATTAAATCTGTACACATGGCAGGTCTGAAATCAGCACTAAAAACCCCCAAAAAAACCCAGGAAAAAAAAAAAAAAAAAAAAAATCAAATACACACAGACTCAAAGTAAACGCAAAGTTATCGGAAAAAATTTGATATTGGATGAGATGCTGCAATTCTGCTGTCCGAAAGGGAAAGCGATGCATGTGTACATGTCTTATAACTCTCAGATTTCTTTTTAAAAAGGAAAAAAACAACAATTGTGCAAGGATAAGTTACCTTGTCTTTGTCAAAAAAAAAAAAAAAACAAACAACAAAAATACATACAGGTTGAAATAATTGAAGACCAAAGGGCACATGTCACAAAATCAAATTGTATGAGTAATGCCTCTAAGTATATCGTTCATTTGTCAAAGTTTAATGTGAAAATATGAATTCACTAAAATCACGATAAAGAGAGGAGGATAAAAATACAAAAAAAAAAAACAAAAAAAAACAATACATTGTAAAAGACTTCAAAATTTAATAGCACTATATAAAAACTCAATTTTAATTATTAATTTTTTAGTTTTAAAGAAAACAACAAACTCTCACCTCCAGCCAATCGTTTGACCAAGGGCACAAAGCAATTCTCCAAATCTCCCTGGCTGTGCTGCTCGGCAATAATACGCAAGGAGTCCACAGCCTTGTCTCTCACCACCGTCTCTTCTACTGTGGCCAGACTCTCTAGTGGGGGCTGGAACGAGTTCAATGTCATATATAAATACATTAAATATTCATCTGGTTTGGTTTGCTTTGTTTTGAAGGGTTTTACGGCGCTCGCAACACATTTAGGTCATATCAGCACCAGTAAAAGTAAAAAGGAAGAAAATGGGATAGTAAAAAGTTCTAGAATTACAATTAAAGCACCCAAGAAAAGGGAAAACAAAGGGGAAATGGTTCAAATAGGGAAAAGATGTACATTCCAAGAGCACACTATCAAAGTACTTAGTTTGAGATCACCTAAAAGTCTCATCCAGACACAAGCACAGATCCCCACTAAGAGGAATACACTCAAATCATATGTTAAAAATGAAAAGAGTAACAGTACATAACAGAGAGATGATTTACAAGGAAAATAATATCATCTCCCAAAACAATAACTATACATTCAACTGTTTCCCTCTCAGCCAAGGACTCTGACCAAGGTCAGGACAAAACGAAGCAATCTCACTCCAAGACAAAGACAGAAAGCAATTGGAAAACAGATAAGAGGGGATAGAAGACACAGAAAGTACCTTCCTGCCCACTATGAGAGGCCAGGAACCCCACCCAGATATTCATCTGGAAAATCTCCGTGATAAATGAAACCACAAATTAAGGTCATATCAGAACCAGCAAAAAGGAAGAAAACGGGAAAGCCAAAAGTTCTAGAATTACAATTAAAGCACCCAAGAAAAGGTAAGACGAAGGGGAATTGGTTCAAATATGAAACATATGTAGAATCTTAAATCATAAATAATATGTAAACAAAACATAATACATGTAAAACAGATAGATGATTTACAAGGAAAAAAAATATAAGCTCCCAAAACTAACTATACATTTGACTGTTTCCCTCCCAGTCAGGACACCCAGCCAGGGCCAGGACAAAACCAAGTAATCTCATTCCAAGACAAAGACAGAAAGCAAGTTGGAAAACAAATATAGGGGAATAGAAGACACAGTAAGTCTCTCCCTGTCCACTATGGGAGGTCAAGAACCCCCACCCAGATGTCCAAAAAGGAAATATAAAGTAAAAAATATGATAAGAATATGAAATTTTGCGGTTTTGCACTTTAAGAAACTATATTGTATTTATAATAATAATAATAATAACAACAACAACAACAACAACAACAACAACAACAACAACAACAACAACAACAACAACAACAATAATAATAATAATAATAATAATAATAATAATAATAATAATAATAATAATAATAATAACAATAATAATGAATGTTAATATGTTATTCTTGTGACGTAAAATGACTTCTATTCTTCATTACACATCTAACAGCATTAAACAACAACTTACACAATGGTGACAAACGGCGATTGCTCCATCTTGGTACAACACACAATTTTCTTTTATCATTAATAAACACATAATAATCGACTCACACTAATATTTCGTCTAGTAAAAACGACGATGGGCTCCTCTCAAAGTACGCAGAATCAGATTGGTCGTGAAGGTGAAAATGCCACTGACAAGATTATAGATAACGTGAGGGATGACATAGAACCCCATGAACATACAATTCCACTGAACAACTCCTTGGTCTTTGTCTCCCTTATCACCATTGTTATCGCTGTCATCATCGTCATTGAAATCTCTTTCCCGTTTTCTTACATACATTCTTTTATCCTTTTCAGAATGATAACATCAAAAGGAATTTTTAAAGTCTCACAATACAATCCAGCTTTGTTGAACCGAAAAATAAATTTTAAAAGTTCGATACATTCAGTTTTAATTTTTTTTTTTTAAATACAAAACAAGAATTGTCAGAGGTAAAAAAATGTATATAACCCGTGTACTATTATAATATTATAATATGTAAGTGACAAGCTTCATATTACATTATATGATACTCCCTTTTATTTTTTTTTTGGAACAAAATGAAGCCTCTACCACGACAACTGCATCACCACACCAATTTACAACACACACATATCCTTAACACTTGATACTAAAATAGAAGATATTCAATTTACAACACGACAGTCCAGTCTTGTGTGTGGTTCACAAACTCAGTTGACAAGAATGATATGATACACACACAAGAACCAGGCAGACAGACCCACCACCACAGGATGGCATAGAACAAGTAATAGAAGTCTGCATTGCATCTGACAACATGGACCATCTTCATTCATAAAATAGAGCCACGCCCTATCTAAGAGGATTACACAGCAACACCACCAAGAGCAGGCAAAGTGATTATGCTAGATTATTTTGATCATTATTACTACTACCATTGTCATAATAACTATCTTGTAGTCACGAAAACCACTGCTTCTATCCTTCCAATCACCCCCCCCCCCCCCCCCTCTCCACAGTATCATAACCTTAACCATGACAGTTAATAGGATTATTTATTGTATAGCATGGCACTAGGTGACTGCTGTCATACTCCAATCATTCGCATTTTATTGATCAGGGAAAAGGATCTTTATACAGCACTGTCTATTTACAGTGCATCAGAACAAAAATAACTGAGATGCAGTGGTGGTAGGGATTATGATGAGGTGGTGGTAGTTGTAGTAGTGGTGGTGGTAGGAATGATGATGTGGTGGTGGTTGTAAAAGTAGTGGTCTTATGGATGATGGTGTGGTGGTAGTTGTAGTAGTGGTGGTAGGGATGATGATGTAGTGGTAATAGTTGTAGTAGTAGTAGTGGTGGTAGGGATGGTGTGGTGGTGGTTGTAGTAGTAGTGGTCTTAGGGATGGTGTGGTGGTGGTTGTAGTAGTAGTGGTGGTGGTAGGGATGATGGTGTGGTGGTGGTTGTAGTAGTAGTGGTGGTGGTGGTAGGAATGATGGTGTGGTGGTGGTTGTAGTAGTAGTGGTGGTAGGGATGATGATGAGGTGATAGTTGTAGTAGTATTGATAGGGATGATGATGTGGTGTTGGTAGTAGTAGCAATGGTGCTATGGATGATGTGGTGGTGGTTGGTATAGTGGTGGTTTTAGGAATGATGATGTGGTAGTGGTTGTAGTATAGTGGTGATAGGAATGATGATGTGGTGGTTGTAATAGTAGTGGTGGTCTAGTGGTATGACACTCGCTTACGGATCAGAAGGTCCCTGGGCTCGGTGCATAGTTGAGTCCCTTGAGAAGGCTCTTTACTCACATTATCTCACCGGACTGGGTGTAAACTGAGAACCTGGCTGTTAACAACGTTGTCTCTGTCCAAAATAATTGTAATATTGCGTAACAGGTGTCATGTCCCGTCCTACATGTTAAATGTTGCTGTTGGCCAGGGATCCCTTGTAAATCGCTTTGAGAGCATGTTTAGTGGATATTGTGCTATAAAAGCTCAATTTTTTTTTTTTTAATTCTCTCTGCTACTGTATTCTGGCACATCCCCATTCAATTAATTTCTTGTTATTTTCAATACAGGAGCCTGCACCACTCACTTTTACAAATTAGAGCAGGTACTAATGTAAGATTCAAATCTGAAAAGGCGTGTATAAAACTGTGACGGGCAGAGCAGGGGAAAAAAAAAAAAAATTATCATAAAAAAAAAGATTCATCATAACAACGCCACTACCACATCATCTCAATCGTCTGTTGTATTTCATTCATCCTGTTTTGTTGATAAAGGGGGAAACCTGAAATGTCATTTTATCTGTTTTTTGTATAGTAAATTGAAGCTTACATTCAATTTCACATTGTTATTTAAAGAAGAAAAAAAAAAAGAAGAGAAATTAGCCTGCCTCAACTTGGCAGACTTGAAACTTTTTGGATGATTTTTTAAATTAATTTTTTTTTCTTGTTATTTTCCCCTTCTGCTTTGTCTGACACACTATGCCCTATACACATCTTATCTTTTCATACAACAGTGTGTGTGTGTGTGTGGTGTGCAAACTTACCAGAAGACAATTGACATGCTCTGGCCCTCCCACCAAAGGAGTAAAGCTACCTAGCTGTTCTGCAAGAGCCAGCAGGACCTCGTCCTCATCATAGATCGTGTCTGCAAAAGGTTTTAAATTGAAAAAAAATATTTTTAATCTAAATTTAAACTTGAAAAAAAAATTATTTTTTTAAAAAAGGGAAAAACTGTTTTTAAAATAAAAATACAAATTGTTTAAAAAGTAAAAGAGCAAACCAAGAATATTTGTGATCTGGCTTAGAAAACCCGGGAAGATGCGGCAAGCTTCGATTCGAGATTCGAGCCAAAATCGAAGATAAAAGTGCTTCCCCCATAGTAGCAACCAATTTTATTCAGAAAAAAAAAATTCATAACTCGGGTTCTAATAGACACAGAAAGAAAATTTAAAGTGGTAAATGATCAGAAAGATGAGGTCTATCTTCACCACTGTATACATAACTACTCAATTTATGAAATTGGTGTATCTACACCACTGTATACACAACTCAAGTTATGAAATTGGTCTATCTACACCACTGTATACATGACTCAATTTATGAAATTGGTCTATCTACACCACTGTATACACGACTCAATTTATGAAATTGGTCTATCTACACCACTGTATACACGACTCAATTTATGAAATTGGTCTATCTACACCACTGTATACATGACTCAATTTATGAAATTGGTCTATCTACACCACTGTATACATGACTCAATTTATGAAATTGGTCTATCTACACCACTGTATACACGACTCAATTTATGAAATTGGTCTATCTACACCACTGTATACATGACTCAATTTATGAAATTGGTCTATCTACACCACTGTATACATAACTCAATTTATGAAATTGGTCTATCTACACCACTGTATACATGACTCAATTTATGAAATTGGTCTATCTACACCACTGTAGACATAACTCAATTTATGAAATTGGTCTATCTACACCACTGTATACATAACTCAATTTATGAAATTGGTCTATCTACACCACTGTATACATGACTCAATTTATGAAATTGGTCTATATACACCACTGTTTACATAACTCAATTTATGAAATTGGTCTATATACACCACTGTATACATAACTCAATTTATGACATTGGTCTATCTACACCACTGTATACATAACTCAATAACTGAAATTGGTCTATCTACACGACTGTATACATAACTCAATTTATGAAATTTGCGCATCTTTCTGGGTTGTCTTTGGCAGACAAACATAGTCAGGACTTTGAACCGTTTTTTTGGATCATCCTAAGGGCAAATTGTTTATTTCTAAAGGTATTCAAAATTATTTTTTTCTATTTTTCCCTTGGAAACCACGAATTTCTGAAATTTCAATTTGGCAGCTCTGTATTCTAACTAAAGTAAATAATAGACGTTTTCTTCTAAAAAGAATTGAAAAGTGTTAGAGATAATGAGTTTAAGCAAGGCCTTCTATATAGCTACCAGGCCAGGAAGCTTAAAAAGAAGTGCCAATCCTACCGACCTATCAGGCCGACTTTTCCGTTCGTTGTTTTGCATTTAATTTGGGCTATATGTTTACAAAGACATTTATCAATCAGTGATTTTTAAATAATAGTCTGGTATAAGTATAATATTTCAGTTTCAAGCTTGAACAGGTAAAAGAGCTGAGGAATTATTTTTCATCTACGCTTCCCTATTTGAGACTACTAAAAACGAGACACTAACTGCGTGATTAGGTCAAGCTGAAATCATTGCGCACCGCCTTTTCCAATATGTCCGCGCCCTGATTAGACCGGCAATTGCATCAACTTCTTTTCTTTGCTTTTATAACGAAAAAAATACGCCATAATTTTCATTATCGTCAACTTGACTTTCAATAAGTTGGAACAAAGACATTTTACAGAAGAATCGCATGACAAAAAGGTAAGCAGCTTAATTAATATATATAATTTATTTTAATTCGTATTGACAATTGGTAATCTTAATTAAATCGGCATCAGAGACCATCTCTAATCACTCAAGTCAGAGTCAGACCTAGTATTGGAGTTGGTTGTGTTGGTGCTGCTTAGCAATATGGTGAATATAATTTTTTTAAAGCTCAAATAAAATAATATATATAATTTTTATCATTATTATAGTTTGGAGACAATGATATGTTGTTTGTGACTCGAATATTGATGTTACTTGCTATACCTACTAGTCTCTCCCAACCTAAATCTATATCTCGCTTCTCTTGCACATTTTTTCTCTACGCGAAACAACTCAATATAAAATAGCAGTTGATTGTTTAACTATTTTACATCCATTATCATACAATATGAGTTTTTACATATCAATGAAACAAGGAAACAAATCAAAATCAAAGCCTTATCGTCATAAATTTTATGGATGACATAATGACTGAGGAAACTGACCATGAATGATTAATATCGTGATAATTTAAGAATAGTATTTTTGTTTGATATTAAAGATGTGCCAAAAAAGAAATAACTAAAGCAAGTGTCTGTAATATTTAACGCGTGTATTATTCTGGGCATGAGAGAGAAAACACACGGAAAAGAGTGAAAACATGCAACACACACCATATGGAACTTTCACTGGCACAGAGAAAGAATTCCCAAAGGTGTGATTGGAATGCGGTGGTCAGTGAGATAATGGTTATGATTGCCTGCGATGGTATTGAAAGTTCTGGAGAGGTCTCGCAGTTGTACAGCAAAATTAAAGATAAGGGGGGGGGGGGGGGGGGGGGGGTTCAGTTGTAAATAAAGAGATTGAAGAACAAATCAACAGTTAATCAATGATTGTTTTCTTATACATGATAGAGAAAGTTCCTTCTTAACTGACGATGAAGATGATATGATAATAAAAATAATAATAATAATAATAATAATAATAATAATAATAATAATAATAATAATAATAATAATAATAATGATAATAATAATATTTATTATTATTATTATCATTATTATTATTATTATTATTATTATTATTATTATTATTATTATTATTATTATTATTATTATTATTATTATTATTATTATTATTATTATTATTATTGTTATTTCTATCATTATTATTATTATTATTATTATTATTATTATTATTATTATTATTATTAGATAAATAATGATAACTAATAAATAAACTATATTGATTCATAAGGAAATTGGGCTTACAGACATAAATTATAAGAATAATTTAATAAGCGTTATAAAACATAAATATTTATTTGTTTTTAAAAGCAATACCGTGAGAAAAAATACAAATAAATATGAGCGCATCTATTATATCGATAATAATGAATAGAAACATTTGATATATTCTGAATAATGCATTACATATCTTAACGATGTATAAATATAGCAAGAATCTTCTCTCAATAAAATTCTATTTTGTATCTATTTCAGATCGAGCTACACATTCCTGAGACATCAAACAAATTATGGTCAATAAGTGCTGCGTTCCTGCTTGCATATCTAATTATAAACGTAAAAAAGGAGATTCAGAGCAAAACACATACACCTCATGTTTTGAATTCCCCAAAGACCCTGAACTTAAGGAATTGTGGCTGAGGAAAATTCCAAGAAAAAATTTACTCATAACAAAAAACACTGTCGTTTGTGAAAGACATTTTAATGAAAGTGACATTATATGCAGTGACATTATCCCAGGTGTTAAAGGACAACAAGATACCGTTATTCCTCGTAAACGGAAGAAGTTAAAATCAGGGGCTGTTCCCAGTATATTTGAAAACCTCCCTGGCTACTTATCGTCACCACCGCCTTTAAAAAGAGAAAGTCCGGGATCGAAAAGAAGAAGGCTAGAGGAAAGAGAAGAAGATTCTCTCCAGAAGTTTTTAGAGGAGGACATAGTTTCTTCATTCACTGATTTGACCCAGTGTTTGGATGGTCAATTGAAGAAATGGAAATTATTTCACCTTAAAACAGAAGTTAATGATGATCATAATATAAAAGTATATTCGTTGGAATTCAATGAGAGACAAGGATTATTTGTCAAATTCAGTATTTCCATAAACAATGACTTGGCTGTTTCTGTGTGGTGTGAAAATATTAAAATTTCTAACTTGACGTGGATTATTCCAAAGGACAATAAACTAGACAGATGGAGCCAACTACAGAACATTATTACACATTATTCTTCTTCTTTGCCTGGAAAGGATGCCATATTTGAGAGTGCAATATGCACAGTTGCAGAAGTGTTTCAAGAAGATGAGGAAAAAACTGATTTGTGTAGTTTTTTAATTGAACAACTAAAACTTGTACGTCTTCCACCCTCAAGAAGACGATATTCTAATGATTGTATAATTCACGCCTTTTGTATATTTTCAATATCTCCTTCTTCTTACAAAAAAATTAGAAACACTCTACTCATTTTACCCAGTGTAAGGTTTTTAAGACAGCTATGTGGAAATGTCTCTGTAAAAGATTGTCTGTTTGGCTCTTCATTTCTTCAAAATGAAGTCAAGTATCTTAATGAAAAAGACCTTTTTGTAAATTTATTGTTAGACGAAGTTCATGTTAAATCAAAATTGTCTTTTAGAGGAGGTAATATAGTTGGGCAGGCCAATAACTGTGACAAATTAGCAAACAGTGTTCAATGTTTTATGATCTCTTCTCTTCTTTCAGATAAAAAACTGATTGTTGGTTTGTTTCCTGTACATAATATGACTGCTGAGTTTCTTCATGAAATAACTTTTAATGTTATGAAAAGTGTAATCAATGCAGGTTTTAATATTATTAGTATTATTTCTGATAACAACAGAATTAACCGTAAAATGTTTTCTTTATTAACGAAAGGCACTGATTCAAATTTCTATATGCCCAACCCCGTTCGTCCTAATCTCAAAATATTTCTTTTGTTTGATTCAGTTCATCTTCTCAAGTCTGTACGAAATAACTGGTTAAATTTAAAGAACAAATCACAAACTTTTTGTTTCCCTAAATGGACTGACGACACTGTCATAACCCATGCCTCTTTTAATGACTTACGTAATTTGTACAGACTGGAGAAAGACAATCTTTTAAAGGAGGCGCCTGCATTAAGCTGGAAAGCCCTCTATCCTCATTCATTAGAGCGACAAAAAGTTAGCTTAGCTCTTAAAATTTTTGACGAAACAAATGCTGTTGCATTACGATCAATTGGTCCTTCTGATGAAAGCATTGCCTCATGGGACGGCACAGCCCATTTCATCAAGACAATTTGCCATTGGTGGAATATTGTCAATGTCCAACACCAGTATTACGGACGGAACAAAAGAAAACCATCCGCCATTTCATTTTTTTCTTGTGATGATGAAAGATTGTCATGGTTAGCAGATATGTCATCATGGCTGAAAAAATGGAATGATCATTTTATATCATCAAATGAAGGTTTTCTTAGTAAAGACACTTTTATTGCCCTTACTCACACCCTGGACTGTTTAGTCATTTTAATTCCATATTTGTTAAACGACATGCATTTTAAATTTGTACTGACTGGTAAATTTCAAACTGATAATTTAGAAGGTTGTTTCGGACAATATAGACAAATGTCTGGAGGAAACACATTGATTTCCGTTGATGAATTGTTACAAAGCGAAAGAAAACTTATTGTAAAAGAACTCATCCAAATTCACTCTGTTTCCAAAGGAAACATTTCCCTCAGCATTAAATCCTTTCTCTCTGAATTCGACTCAGGGAGTTTTAATGACGGTGCAAATCATTTGTTAATGACTTTCCTTTCGACAAAATTGAAATTACTGATAAATCTTTGAATGTTGTTATTTATGTTGCAGGATATGTAGCTAAGAAGTTGATTTCAACTATTGACTGTTCTAAATGTTGTGAATTGATTGGTGATAAAAAATCTTTTGACATTGTTATTGACAAGGAATTTATAGATTATTTCGATCATTTGAATCGTGGGGGTCTTACTTATCCATCACAAACCCTCGTTGAAGGTTTTCAGGTTGCCTTGTGCATCATGAACATTGCAGTTGGGGATCTTGAAAACAAGTTTATGTCTCTTGTAAATCAGAAAAGTACTCTTATTAAAATCAATGAGTATTACTGGGCAGATAATTGTGATTCGATATCTGAATTTCTTTCCATTTGCAGTAAATGTAATCTTAGTAGAGAGAAGATACTAAATAAATGTTATGTTAGTTTTGTGAACATTTTGATAAATAATTACTCAAAGAATGTCAATGACGCTTTTCAAAATTCTCAGAGCACAGCAAAGAAAGCATTAAAATTTCAGTAGCCATATGAATTAATGATATGTTCCACAAATTAGAATTAGAATACATACTTTTGTTTTATACCTATTACATTTATATGCTCCATTATTTCAGCTATTCAGTTGATTGATTGAATTTTGTCTGTTTCTTTATTTTACTATGCAAAATATAATTTTTAAAATACACGTAGAGATTGCTCAGTGGAACATCCTTACAATATTCATGAAAATATACATAAACGATTGTGTGTTGACATATAATATGCGTTCTTTACTTTGTTCAGTTATATTATTATATAATTTTGACCTATAAATATAATTGATAATAATAGATTGTATTGATCTTGTCCTCCATGTTAAATGTTAATGTTGGCTTTGGACACCTTGTAAAGTGCTTTGAGAACAAAATAGTTGGTATTATTATACATAAAATATCGATAATATGTAAATAATGCTGCTTCAAGATTGAAAAGTGAAAACGTGTTTCATCATTGTTTTTGAATGCTTACTTATTGATCTCATCCCTTTTTTATACATATGTGTATATTTAATATCACATTTTTAAATGCTAACTTTATTCAATGTATCTTTTAAAATTGAAATAGTTCAATTGCTCTCATTTTGTTTGAATAAATTTCCTTAATTCAAAACTTACTCATGATTGTTGGCAGATTATTACACTTTGTTTATTGCTTGTCCTCTTTAATTACACAGTCATCACCGTCCTACTATCTTTTCGCAGGTGATTGAATAACTCAGATGTGTGGCAAGCTTATCCATCCATCTCTCCATCTATTCTATCTATCTGTCTAACCGTTGATCTATCTCTCCATCTATCTATCTATCTATCTATCTATCTATCTATCTATCTATCTATATCTATCTATCTATCTATCTATCTATCTATACATACATACACACATACATACACATATCTAGGTCAAAAGACCTGAAACAGCTTTCAAATTAATAATAATAATGAAATATAATAATAATAATAATAATAATAATAATAATAATAATAATAATAATAATAATAAAATGATGATGGTGATAATAATGATAATCATAATAATAATAACAACAACAACAACAACAACAATAATAATAATAATAATAATAATAATAATAATAATAATAATAATAATAATAATAATAATAATAATAATAATAATAATAATAATAATAATAATAATGATGATGATAATAACAACAACAAAATCGCACGGGCAGTATACCTGTCCCGCAAGGCGGCTGTTAATGACTATTAGCGCGACTGGAATCTCGGCCTGATAACGCCGCCATCTTGTTTTCTGCTTCCTGGCCTGGTAGCTATATAGAAGGCCTTGGTTTAAGCCTATTGAAAGAATAGCGTCGTCGTCATCATTGTTGTTGTTTTGCTGACACACGCAACAATAATACTTCCAAGTACGTCGACCTTTACTCCATACCACACAACCATTGTAACAGACTCGCTAAATTGAAAACTTCAAATTTAGTCATTTTAATGTCAAGTTTTAGTAATTTGACAAGGAAATTCGTAATTTGTGAAATTGTGTATGAACAACCACAATATTATTATTATTATTATTAATATTATTATTACCATCATTACTATAGTAGTAGTAGTAGTAGTAGTAGAACGTAGTAGTAGTTGTTCTCTTCTTCTTCTTATCATCATCATTATTACTATTATTATTATTATTATTATTATTATTATTATTATTATTATTATTATTATTATTATTATTATCATTTAAGTATTACTAAGAATTAAAAATTCGTAATTTTCCATAAAATTTCGTATTTGGACATGAAATTTGTCTAAAATTCGCAAGGTTCGGCATGTATGTTGTAATAAAGGTAGTTCATTATCAGGAACAGGAAAGCCACTTACTTTTTTCTTGCACACTCTGTATTGAGTAACCCAAGCATATGTTGGATTATTGGAATGATTTCAGAGCTTATAAAATCTTGAATCTCCCCCCCCCCCCCTCCCCTAGCCCCACTCATAACAAATGAAACGAAAAGGTAATTAATAATTTTAAGAAAAATAAAATTAAAAATAAGTGCCTAGAATGGAACTAATCAGAGCTTTTTGACAAACAATTAAAAACTCATTAATTATGCATGCACCACTCCTGCCATTGCAGGACTTAACATTTTTAAAAATTATCCTTCAGTACAAAACAGAACAAGTTTTTTTTGTTTTTTTTTTCTTATGTTGAAATTGTTTTTTTTTTTTCAAATTAAAAAAAAATCACAATTTTTGTCACTTGAACAATAATCAGGGATGCCAATTCATGAGGCAAATATTGACTGAAATTTGACACTAGCACATCCACCGACTACTATCGGAGCGTTTAACTCCAATGAAAAGACATTCAGTATATTTACTTTTTTCTGTTCATCAGGATAGAAGGAAAATGTAATGAGTTTCTTTAACATGGAAGTAAATATACTGAATTTATTTTCAATAGTCTGACGTCACATCTGCCCAGCAACAAGCAGCTTGGTTCTAAACAAAGAAAATCGGTACTCTTTATTCTTCATGCTGGCTAGAACAATTTCACATGTCATGTGATCAGAATGTATAAAAGTCAAAACATGATCAGATTTATAATGTTTATATCCTCTGGATATACTTTTGTGCTTGTCGGAGAAGTATTTCATAAGGGCGTCCGCCATTGTTCTGATAGTTTAGAACCAGGTACTAAGTTACGATGCGTCATTACGAGGGAAGTGACGCCACGACGATTGAATCCTATTGGCAACCAAGAATGTTGTTGCTCTGCCAGAGAGGCCATCCACACATTGTTTATAGTTAGTGTGTATGAAAGAGAAAGTAGGAACCTACCTTACCCCCCCCCCCCCTCCCCAAACACACAACACACTAAAAACACGTCTCACCTGTCAAAAAAGGTATCAATTCAGAGCGGGTTCTCTCCACACCGAGTGCTAGAGCTATAGTTCCCAACTTCTTGATGCTATTGAGACGAAGCTGTGGACAAATCAAATTGATATAACCTGAATTATACAAACTGACATCATGCTGTTGAAACATTATGACGAATACGTGTACCATACATTCCATTCTATATGTTTGTGTGTTGAACCCATGACCTCAAGAAGTCAGGAGAGAGCAGTTCAAGACAGACACAATACTTTGTTTTTGAAGTGGTGGATGGCTCCGACTGTAGAGCTATCCTCTCGCAGGCAGGCGGAGTTGTCGTTACAATAAGGTTGTGGGTTCGAGACTTCATTGCCGCAACGTTTTTATTCTCTATTGTCTTCTGGCACTTTTCTAATCATTTTATTTCTTGTTATTATATTATCAACATACGTGCCTGCTCCACTCACTTTTCTGAATTAATATTCACCACCAATATCACAGCTTACTCAATGTCTCATGTCTGTGTTGAAAATATGGCTATTGAGCTTAATTGCTGGTTAACAAACTTCACTGCATTTGTATGTTGGCCCCATGACCTCAAGTAGTATCAGATCAAGATAGACGTGATGTTTGATAGCACTTCTTTTTTTTTTGAGTTGTGGATGGCTTGGACTGCAGAGCTACCCTCGCACGGCCATGCAGAGTTGTCGTAACGGTAAGGTCATGGGTTCGAGCCCCCATCGCCCAATTTTTATTTATTCTCTAGGCATTCCATGAAGGAATATAGATAATTCATCAAACAAGATGTCTGATGTCAACAGGAATCACCCATATTGTCCAAGTGAGCAAATTGGGGGTTAATAATCTTGCTCAAGTAAAAAATAACAAAAGTGCCCGAAGCAGGGCTTGAACCCCGGACCTTCCGAGTCACAGTGCAATGCCTTAACCACTCGGCCACTTCGCTCCCCAATAAAAACTATAAAATAAAAAAATACCTAGATGAGATAGAAGTTCACTGAATCGGCACCATTTAGTTGTTCACTTTGATAACTTTTGTGTGCGACCCTATTTTGCTCTAAAATTTTCATTGAAGCTACTCTAATATGTATCTCAGATGAACATTGAAAAAAAAAATATATATATATAATTACAAATGTTAAACGCATCATGTCCTCTCTTTTCACTTTTCACAAAGATTTCTCATTATCATGACATTTGAGGGTAATAATGATATTACAGCTGTATGGAGGTACGTTGGTACGTCCATTTGGCACTCCAAAAGTGAGCTGGTTAACGGCACAGTGACTGTGGCCCGACTTTTAAGACTTTAAAGTGACAGGTCTCATTAAAAAATTCCATATATTATAGATTTTATGTTGGATTTAAATGACATGCCTCATTTTCAAAGAAGAATTACCCTGTCGTTTGGTGTTGTTTTTGTTTTTTTTTAAAGTCAATTTATTAACTCTTTTGTTGATCGTGGATAAAACAGGGTATAATTTAGATTTGGATAATGAAATAATCAAGACATTGGTAAATCAAAATTCTTGTTCGTGCAAGTAATTAAATTATTAGATATCTTTTTATTAAAATCAAATTCAGCCAAAGTTTTATCCCTCATGCCCTAATCTCATCCCAAGAAAATCCGGACTCATTTTAGGCCAGTTATGAAATCCAAATGGTGGTCACTACCAGAAATGCAACAGCATCAGGTCACAAAACAAATGGTAAGAGGATTACATTTTACAGCTTTAAAACTAATAAAAAATTCTCTTCTTGACCTGATTTTTAAAAATTTGATATATCATTATTATCATTTAGATTTAGAATAAGATTGTGTTGAAAAGCGCTTTAATTTAAACTTTAAATTGTTTCATTGTCATCATTGAGACTGCGATCAAACCAATTTGAATTTTTTTACCAAAGTTACCTACTGTAATCAGAATTTTACGCCTTTTCCCAGGTACTAGTAGTACCAATACTTGCCAATTCATTTCATTTCCTCTTACTGTTCCCCAAAATGAAAAGTGAACATTTCAATTTAAATTTATAATAATAAATGCCTCAAATCCTCAAATTTGGGGGGACTGTGCGGAAGGCCCTTCAAAACCAGAAACAGAAAAATTGGTAACTTAATAGCAGCATCTTGCAAGTGTCTGCTACTGCTACCTAGTCCTAGGACTATGGCCTACTCTCACTCTATCTCTAACTCTAATTTCTATCCTTCTTGGATTTGGACTCGGGGCTCGCTAGGGTAGGCACTTTGATAACTCCAGTCCAGTGGCCGCCGATAGGCTCACTGTAAGGTGAAACTCGTTTTTTGGAACTTTATTTTTGACCCTTTACTGTTTTGGTCACCATGGCGTTATTTGTGAACCTATGTGACTAACTTTGGTATCATTATAAAGGGCACAAAACAAGCTTTCTAACGGTGTGTTTAATTCTTAATTCCTGATTGTATTTCTCAGAAAGCTTATGTAATAAAAATTTATAAATTTTTGAATTATAAGAACTTTTTAAATTATGGATACATTTTAATTATCGAAGTGGTTATTCAGAGTCGACTCTGGATAACTATAGGCAGTTATTCAGTTATTCAGAGTCAACT
Organism: Berghia stephanieae; assembly: GCF_034508935.2. Taxonomy (NCBI): domain Eukaryota; kingdom Metazoa; phylum Mollusca; class Gastropoda; order Nudibranchia; family Aeolidiidae; genus Berghia; species Berghia stephanieae. Next base: position 19,015,386 of record NC_088373.1, on the reverse strand, counting down.
CTGGATAACTGTAGATGGTTATTCAGAGTCGACCCTGGATAACAATGTGTACATATATTTAGAGCCGAGTAGCCTATCGAATTATCGAGTTGAGTTCTTGCGAGACGAGTTTCTTTCATTTTACTACGGTTATTTTGTGACTTTGGCAATTTTAGTGCCAAATTCTTAAAACTTGGCGATTTTTCAACTTCAGTCGCTTATATGATAAATAAGAATCTTTAATCAATTGCAAAACATATTCCATCAACAAAGCAAATTTAAATTAGCCTATAAACAATCATTTCTTAAATCAATCAGCCTAACTTATTATCTCTCTATTACCAAATGATATCTATAAACATAATATGAAGATAGAAGGGTGGCAGAGAGAGAGAGAGAGAGAGAGAGAGAGAGAGAGAGAGAGAGAGAGAGAGAGAGAGAGAGAGAGAGAGAGAGAGAGAGAGAGAGAGAGAGAGAGAGAGAGAGAGAATTAATGAATTGATTTTTATTTTTTTTTAGATTGTTTTATAATTAGACACAAGTTGTAATGAATTCTATTAACAAATTCAGAACAATCAAACAAAAACAAAACAAAACTTAAAAAGGAAGAAGAAAAAAAAAAGACACGCTTATAAACCCTATAAAATCGTCAAATGAATGTATTATCATGTTACAGCAAAAAAGTACACAAATATTTACACCCATTTGCTCCATCCCCTTCCCTTTCGATCATCTTCTCATTCATGGCCACCATGTGTCTTATGCTGCCTTTGACATTTGGCGCCAGCGTGTCTAGACTAACGTCATAAATAAAGGAGTGTCACCAAAATTCATGCAACTGAGCAGAGGTGTCAAAAAATGATAGAAGGCATATTATTGTTTTTTTCCCCCCTGATCTACCACTGAGCAGAAAATGTTTGACATGATAAAAAACAACGGAACATTTATGAACAAATCCTAAAATCCCAGAAATCCGCGGAAGATTATATCACTGGTCCCCACTATATTTAATTTTTTTTTTGTTTGTTGTTGTTGCAAAATCTCGATAATTTCCAAAAAATTGCAAATTTTGCGGCCGCAATGCAATCACCGATGCAAAAAACTGCCATGACAGAAGAGACAAGAAAATACCAAAAAGTAAAACGATTTTTTCCCGTAGGGTTAAACAGAGGTGGGAAAGAAGAAAAAAAACCCAGAAAAACCGTGTGGTTGGTAACTGGAAGTTCATCACTCATAACTGTCTACAGTTATTCAGAGTCGACTCCCCGACTCTGAATAACTGTAGACAGTTATTCAGAGTCAACTGTCTACAGTTATTCAGAGTGGACTCCCCGACTCTGAATAACCGTAGACAGTTATTCAGAGTCGACTCTGAATAACCGTAGCCTTAATTATACTTCATACATCGATAGACAATTAATTGAAGAATATCTCTGCCAAATTTCATCAAAATTGATACACTCGCTCATTATTTTATCTTTTCCGCCATCAATCCCACTTTTTAGGACAAAAACCTCATATTTTTCCCCCTTTTCATTTATCCTTAATTTTTTCCATACTTTCCATCCATAAAAATGATTTATATGAAAATAAAGCTTATTTTCTGACCATTAAAATGATACCTAACACTTGCCAATTATTTTTTAATTGAAACAAAATTACTGAAAACAATAAGTGGGCCATGTTGACTGTAAAACTCAAAATTTTCCCGATCCCCGCGAGATGCTGGTTTTGAGGCAGCAGTGAGATCACAGATTCTCTCTGTAAAATTGACAAAAAATTTCAATAGAAAAATATAAATAACTCTGGAACCGTATGTCGTAGAGAAACAAATTAGATATCAAATTTTATGTTTTTTCAAGTCCCATCCCCCTGACTGAGTCAAATTCAAATCAAGATATTTTGAGTTTGAAAATTTTATCAAAGTGCCTAGGGCTAGGGCCTCTAACTCTAACGCTCTCTCAAAATCTTCAGCCTTTCACCTCTTCATTTGTGACTAAATGTTAAGTGCCACTCTACAATTAACTTTTTGTTGTAATTTCATAGACAGAAAAGGAGCTCCCATGTTCCTGTCTGACGAACGGGGACGGGCGGTCATTTCCCAATTCCCGATTCACAGTCACAGACAGCACAATCGCAACATCAAAACAATCGGGTTTTCGGGCCATAGTGAAGCCGCTCAAATGGTGTTGACTTGGTACAATAGGATTTCAAAGCTAAACATAATGGTGGTAGAAATGGGGCCCAAAACTTATTTTTATCAAACAACAAACCTGAACATCTTCGTTTCTCAATTCATCAATTAAAACTGCTATTGGGTAAAGAGATTCGTCTGCATCACTGGTCGCCATGTTGAATTTGTAAAGAAAGTGACGTCATGGATCTCATTCCATTCAAGTCCTCAGAAATTATTCAAATAATCAATTTGTCTTTGGATAAACTGTCGGAATTCCTGCCATCTCAACAAAATAAATGTCATACAAAACAGTCACCATAAAATAGTTTTTTAAACTTGAATATGATAACACTTTGTTCGTATTTTACTGTTTTGTGTATATTTTTGTACGAAACTAACAAAGAAACGGTGCTACATTTAATTTTTCTACTCTAAAATATTTCAACGTATATAAAAACCTCTGTTGTTGATGGTTCTAAGATTAAGATGCTTAACCATTTAATTATTACAAAAAAATGTTTTCCCTCCATCTGCACCACACATTTAGTAGATGAAACGGTTCCCCATACAATAAATTTTTATTAAAACCAAACATCAATCACAAACACAAAAAGTGACTCCCTTTTTAAATATTATTGTTAATTATTGTAAATTGTCTGAAGATAAAGTTAAAAATCACTTTTAAACCATCAGCGACTATTTTACGGTCAATTAGCTCGAATATGGAGAAGAATTATATTCAAACCCATTTACTTTTAATTCTTTAGAAAAAGTACCTACCCAACCCCTAACCCTCATTTTCACAATTTTACAAATTATCATCAATTCAAAATCATTGACTTAACACTGACTGTAAAAACTTGCAATTAGTTGTTAATGATAATAAAAACATTTTCTGTGTTTTTGTTTTTAATTAGAAATATATTTTTCGAAAAATAAATTATATGCGGTACATCTTTATTCAGTGCGTTCCTACAATAACCGTTGCTATGTAATCCGGTGTATACATTTCTGCTATTATACACATTTACGACTGTGCTCTACAAGTACACACCTGTGATCGACATAGTGTTTGTGTTCCAAAACAACCATCTCCACGAGACACACAAAGTTATATTTCAAATCAATTAAAATGGCTGTTCCGTTTTCAAACACAAAATTGAGGGTCCCAAAAGGATTCCAAAATATTCTGGAATGTCTAGCAAGAGAAGTTCTCAGATCCCAGCCTGATAACATCCACGAATTCGCTGCAGCATACTTCGAGAAATTATTGAAAGTCAGATCTGGTAAGTCTGCTCGTTCGTTGTCCTGTGCCTGTGAATTTCGCCGGGAAGTTATGATTTTGATGTAATTGATTGTAATTTTATTGTTGAATAGTCCTTTGATTTTGTCTGTTTTCTTCTTTTCTTTTCTGACCGTTTTTCTTACTTCTTTTTTTTTTCTCTTCGACTTATGAAGACGAAAATTTTGGATGACATAAATTAATATGCAGACGCTGATGACAACAATTTCATCGTCTATGGTAAAATTATTAGGATAGAGGGAAAGATAGATAAGAATCTGTGTTACATCGGAAAAATAATGGTGATAAACGTAATCGTCTGTGAGGCAAAAAATAAAGGTACGCCTCAAAAAGTCCTTCTTCATATTCATATAAAAGGAGGTTGAGCTGGTTTTCTAAACCCACGTCTGTGTCAGATTATTTTCATTGTGATATTTTAAACAGAATTTTTAAAAAGTCTTTGATAAACCAATCAACTATTTTTAATTGACATTTTTATTACGACTCACCCAGGTGTTAACCTATCTTGAAGACGCGTCACTTTTGTAAAATCTTGTTTACTTATTAAAAAGGTAACTTACTTAATTAATTACTTACTTACTTACTACTGCCCATTATGCCTGCTGGCATGTAGTGCAGCATTTCGGAGGCAAATTACTCATAAATTTTCATTTTATATATAAAGAGACACAATAGGTAAACCCCAATAACACCAGTGGTATAAATAGCTCAATGATTATCAATTTTAAGTATAATATATTATAATCCATGTTGATACATAAATAAACTCAAAATGACGAGCTTCGTGAAAGGAAATAAGATTTTTTAAAATTTGAAATAAAATCAATAACTGGAAATTATTCAGATCATTACGTTGTTATTGTAATAGTTTTGTTGGTGTGTTGTGAGCCGTATCTTATGACTTCACAACTTACACACCTACTTGTAATAAACCCCCTGCTTAGCATTGACAACGTTTCTGTGTCAAAACTAATCAGAAAGTTATAATTTTGTTTTGTCTAGCAAAACACTAACTATTTTTGATTTTTTAAAAATTGATTAATTAATCAATTAACTAATTAATTAATTAATGAAAAAATCAATCCGTTAATTAATTAATTAATTAATTAAGTTTTAATGTTTAATTAATTAATTAATTAGTTAACTGTCTTTCCGGGATGATCATTTCCCCTTCTTTATCTAAACTTTCTTCTGATTCGATTAATTTCAACGAAATCTGTACAATTTAAAAGAGAGCCACGTGTGGAAGTGTTTTTGTTTCAACTACGACCTTGACAACAACAACAACAACAACAACAACAACTACAACAAAAGGTAGGTCACGTTTACTTATTTGTTTGATATACTTGTTGTCATCAATCAAAAACACACATCAATGGGTTTGTTTTTGTTTTTTTTCATATTATGTGTTTTTATTACCCCGGCCTGTGTTAATTTGGTTTTAGTAACACATCGAGAAAGAAAGAAAGAAAGAGAGAGAGAGAGAGAGAGAGAGAGAGAGAGAGAGAGAGAGAGAGAGAGAGAGAGAGAGAGAGAAAACAGAGAGAGAGAGAGAAAGAGAGAGAGAGAGAGAGAGAGAGAGAGAGAGAGAGAGAGAGAGAGAGAGAGAGAGAGAGAGAGAGAGAGCTTCAATCGTCAACCCAAACGTTTTGCATTATTCACCTTACCACTTCGTCATTTCCCTTTGCCGACCTCTCCCAAACTCAAAGAAAAATTTATCAATCTATACTACATTATATATTTCAAGAATAATTTTGATCAACTTTTACAATATTGTTGAAATAAAAGCGAAAGAAGATTGTTGTGCACTATTATTTCATGGTTTTTGTGTTAATAACTATATATTATTATATACAGACAGACGTACAAGAACTTGCACTCACCAACCGCTCTGCCCCCCCCCCCCTTTCCCCCACTCATTTCCCAAACTACAACCATAATTAATTCCCCTGGGCCCCGACTCACATTTACACCAACACACCTTATCCCCCCCCCCCCCCTCAATCACCTAATCCTTCTTACTCTGACCTCTAATCGTGTCACCAAGGTCCAATATTGTTGTGTTGTGTCCGCATTCTTAGTAGTCTCCCTCCCCTCCCCCATCCCCCCCCACCCTCTCTCTCTCTCTCTCTCTCTCTCTCTCCCTCACACTCACTTTCTCTTTCATACACACATAAGTCCCCCCCCCCTCTCTCACTTTCTCTCTCATATATAATACATACACGCCTCTCTCTCTCTCTCTCTCTCTCTCTCTCTCTCTCTCTCTCTCTCTCTCTCATTCCTTCTCCTTTCCCCCCCCCCCCTTCAAACTTTACATTGACTGAAGGGCTAAAGCATGGCAGTACCAGAGTTCGAATAATGTATTTGGGATTTGATTGGGGAAAAAAGGTGTGCATTGATATAGAGGGTATTTATAACTGAGCTGACTCCCGCTCCATCTCGATCTCTCTCCCCCCCCCCCCCCCCCCCCCACCAAACCCCGGTCTTGTACCACAGCACAGCACTCACACTCCTTCTAACTCTGACCAACTCATGTCACCAAGGCAAGGTCATGCCGTGTCCTCCCGTGGCCTTCGTAAAGTTATAGCCTGATACTGACCAAAAAATGACGTCAAAATGCCAGTCTTTTGCCACAAAAGAAAAC
>NC_088373.1:18999284-19001784 GCF_034508935.2 Berghia stephanieae | reverse complement strand
TAAAAATAGCTCGACGCCAACCAATTATATCGGAGATCAATTCCTTCCATTATAATCCTTTTCACAATAACGCCAATTAACGGATCCACCGTGAACTCACGAGAGTTGAAATTCAAAACGAGGCGACGGAGAAGATGACACTTTTCCCTGGTGCAAATGGCGCTGTTTAAGATGTATTATTATTTTGAAAATAAATGCACCATTATTACTATTATTATTCTTCTCTTCTTCTTCTTCTTCTTCTTCTTCTTCTTCTTCTTCTTCTTCTTCTTCTTCTTCTTCTTCTTCTTCTTCTTCTTCTTCTTCTTCTTCTTCTTCTTCTTCTTCTTCTTCTTCTTCTTCTTCTTCTTCTTCTTCTTCTTCTTCTTCTCTTCTTCTTCTTCTTCTTCTTCTTCTTCTTCTTCTCTTCTTCTTCTTCTTCTTCTTCTTCTTCTTCTTCTCTTCTTCTTCTTCTTCTTCTTCTTCTTCTTCTTCTTCTTCTTCTTTCTTCTTCTTCTTCTTCTCTTCTTCTTCTTCTTCTTCTTCTTCTTCTTTCTTCTTCTTCTTCTTCTTCTTCTTCTTCTTCTTCTTCTTCTTCTTCTTCTTCTTCTTCTTCTTCTTCTTCTTCTTCTTCTTCTTCTTCTTCTTCTTCTTCTTCTTCTCTTCTTCTTCTTCTTCTTCTTCTTCTTCTTCTTCTTCTTCTTCTTCTTTCTTCTTCTTCTTCTTCTTCTTCTTCTTCTTCTTCTTCTTCTTCTTCTTCTTCTTCTCTTCTTCTTCTTCTTCTTCTTCTCTTCTTCTTCTTCTTCTTCTTCTTCTTCTTCTTCCTTCTTCTTCTTCTTCTTCTTCTTCTTCTTCTTCTTCTTCTTCTTCTTCTTCTTCTTCTTCTTCTTCTTCTTCTTCTTCTTCTTCTTCTTCTTCTTCTTCTTCTTCTTCTTCTTCTTCTTTCTTCTTCTTCTTCTTCTTCTTCTTCTTCTTCTTCTTCTCTTCTTCTCTTCTTCTTCTTCTTCTTCTTCTTCTTCTTCTTCTTCTTCTTCTTCTTCTTCTTCTTCTTCTTCTCTTCTTCTTCTTCTTCTTCTTCTTCTTCTTCTTTTTCCCTTCTTCTTCTTCTTCTTCTTATTATTATTATTATTATTATTATTATTATTATTATTATCATTATTATTATCATTATTATTATTATTATTATTATTATTATTATTATTATTATTATTATTATTATTATTATTATTATTATTATTATTATCATTATTATTATTATTATTATTATTATTATTATTATTATTATTATTATTATTATTATTATTATTATTATTATTATTATTATTATGTGCGGATATGTGGTCCCGTGGTATGGCACTCGCTTTCGGATCGGAAGGACCTGGATTCGAGCCTCACTCGGCGCATAGTTGAGTCCTTGGAGAAGGCTCTTTACTAACATTCTCTCACCGTACTCAGGTGAGTACCTGGCCGTTAACAGCGTTGTCTCTGTCCGAAAAAAAATTGTAATAGCGCCTAATAGGCGTCGTGTCCCGTCCTAAATGTTAAATGTTGCTGTTGGTCTGGGACTCCTTGTAAAGCGCCTTGAGCACTTTTAGTGGATATTGCGCTATATAAAAGCTCAATTAATAATTTATTATGAGTAAACGCATGGTTACAGCGCTTTGCCTTTTCCATTGCTCATTCTAATGGAACATCAGCCCCTTCTCCCTAGCTAATAATATCTCATATATATATATTATATAATATTATTATATATATATATATATTATATATATATATATATATATATATATGAAATCATTATATATACATAATATAATATATGAATAAATAAGAAATATATTAATTCATAGTTTCTAGATATAACATATTAATAAATAAGAATATATAATTCACTCACCATACACCATCAAACAACGACATAATACCACTCACCACCACTAACCCACAAACCCCACCTCACCACCACCCACACCACCACACACCAAACCCCACCCCCACCACCCACCACCACCACCACCACCCCACCACCCACCACCACCACACCCACCCACCACCACACACACCACCACCACACCACCACCACCACCACACCCACCACCACCACCACACACCACCACACCACACCACCACCACCACACCACACCCCACCACCACCACCACCACCACCCCACCACCACCACCACCACCACCACCACCCACCACCACCACCACACCACCACCACCACACCCACCACCACCACCACCACCACCACCACCACCACCCCACCACCACCACACCACCACACACCACCACCCACAACCCACCCACACCACCACAACCCCACACCAACACCACCACACCCACCACCCACCCACCACCCACCACCACCACAACCCCCACACCACCACCACACACTCACCCCACCACCACCACACCACCACCACACCACCACCACAACCCTCACCCTATCAACACCCCACAACCCTACACCCCCACCACAACCCCCACCACCCACCACCACCACCACCACCACCACCA
>NC_088373.1:18984284-18986784 GCF_034508935.2 Berghia stephanieae | reverse complement strand
TTTCTGCATAAAGCAAAATGAATGTTATCAGATTTCGGAAAGCATCTCCTCATTTCTTTGTATTTTGAAACAGAAAGGTAGACAAGTATAAGATTAAAGTAACAGATTATATAACCCATCGTCTCAAACTGCATTAGGCTATGTCGGGATAAACCTGATGCCAAAAAGGGATGGATTGTCTACTTAAAGTGAACCAAACAAATTCGCCAAATGAGTAGTTTATAGCAATTGATTGGTTATATTATGAAAAAAAGAAAACCCAAAAAATCAACAACAAAAAAAAACAAAAAACAAAAAAAAACAAAAAACAACAAAACAAAACAAAAAAACAAAACAATAAAAAAAGGAAGAAAAAAACCCCCCAAAACCCCCCAAAAAACAAAAAAAAAAAAAAAAACAGTAAAAACAACACAAAAAAAATTAACAAAAACAAAAAAAAAAAACAAAAAAAAACCCCCCAAAAAAACAACAAACAAAACAACAAAACTGACAAACAAAAGAAAAAAAACCCCCAAAAAGAACATATCAAAAGCATTAACAAAGTATTTGGTTCCTAGCATCTAAACCAACTGTTTAGAGGGAATAGGTAACATATGAACAAAGAAAATATTTATAAATGAGTTTGACATGTGCCTTGAAGTTGAATAGTAATACTGCGAAAAAGAAAAAAAAAAAAAAAAAGACATGGAACTTAAGAAGCACAACTCTGAAAGACTTAAGAAATTTACCGTATTTGTATGGGTTATCTTTCTTAGCTCGCAAACTTTTGACAGGCGAACAGCATCAAATCACGTCCTGAATACCTCAAGAATTAATGACTGTTACATTGAATTCAGTTTGATGTTCTGAAAAAGGAATAGTAAAGAGCATTTTTAAAAAGTAAAGAGATAGCGACATATTATTTAGTGCTACAATTTCTCTTATCGAAATATTTGGTAAATAAAATAAAATAAAGGTCAATTAAAATCAAAATAATAATGTAAAAAAAAAAAAAAAAAAATGAAAATTAAAAACTAGAGATATCTAAAGAAATGAGTAACAGGCACAAAACAAGGAGAATTAAAAAAAAAAAAAAAAAAAAATTATGCGTCAGCCGGGAGTCGAACCCGGGTCGATTGCTTGGAAGGCAACCATGCTGACCGTTACACCACCGACGCGCTCGAGTAGGCGGCAATAGGAAGTAGGTAGTTCATTGAGCTAGTCTAGTAACTTAATCTTCACTGATTAGATCTTGAGAGCAACGCTGTCTAACTATTTTAGAAAAGTTTCAAGTTAAAATGTTGATTGTTTTAAATCAGCATCCTACCACAGTCTCACTCAGGAAGGCCTTAGGAAAGCTCCTCGTGCTAGCATCACTTTCAATTTCAATGTGTATTTTTTTAAAACTGTGGATCTTTTTTTTATGCGTTTATTTCTTCAATTTTTGTCAATATAATGTTACAATAGACGTCTAGAAGCATTTAAATAACTCGACTCGAGAACAAACAAGCCCTCGTTCAGGACACCTAATTTAATTTTGATTGAAGATATTAGGCCTATAGTATTTTATTTTCTTTTGTTTGTTTTTTGTTTTTTGTTTTTGCCAGAACCGTTTTCTCCTGCCAAAATCTGCCTAATAATTAAATCTTATTTTGCCATCCAAACTTTGACTTATTTTAAATACTTTTATTTTTCATGAACATTAGATTAATATATACATGATTTTAAAATATTCTTACGCAGCACAGCGTTTTGTCTACACCCTTCTTCTTTTAAAACAACTTTGTAAAAATAATAATAATATAAAAAAAAAGAGTAAGAAAAAATAAGAAGTGGATTTAGAAAAAAATTGAACTTTTAATAGAAAAAAAAAGCCTTTAAGAACATTAGACTGCCGAACTCGGATTTACTGAACAGAAATTATGTTTATTCAAACAACAACAAAACAACTGTTGTACTGTAGTACTGACATGAATGGCTCTTCCACTAACCATGTACACATTCCCTGCCTGAGTTCCATTGAATGTGAACAATGAATGATGATGATGATGATGTTATGATAATGATGATGATGATGATGATAATAATAATAATAATAATGATAATAATAACAATAATAATATTTAATAATAATAATAATAATAATAATAATAATAATAATAATAAATAATAATAATAATAATAATAATCATAATAATAATAATAATAATAATATAATAATAATAATAATAATAATAATAATAATAATAATAATAATAATAACAATAATAATAATAATAATAATAATAATAACAATAATAATTATAATAATCATAATAATAATAATAATAGTAATAATGATGATGATGATGATGATGATGATGATGATGATGATGATGATAAAGTAATAATAATAATAATAATAATAATAATAATAATAATAATAATAATAATAATAATAATGATAATAATAATAATAATAATAATTAATAATAATAATAATAATAATAATAATAATAATAATAATAATAATAATAATAAT
>NC_088373.1:18961744-18974244 GCF_034508935.2 Berghia stephanieae | reverse complement strand
GGACAGAATGAACCTTATATAATTCCATTGGGAAATATGTCTTTAGGGTTTACTCAAAGGGAAGACTGGAATAACCCAGGCGTTAGCCGCAGTGCAGCGCCTAAAGTGAGCTAGGGTGAGGTGACTTGCTCAAGGCCACACAGCGCAGCGGCGGGTGTTCGAACTGGGTACCTTTCGGGTGCAAAGCAAAGAACGTACCGCTGAGCTACGTAATAATAATAATAATAATAATAATAATAATAATAATAATAATAATAATGATAATAATGATAATAATAATAATAATAATAATAATAATAATAATAATAATAATAATAATAATAATAATAATAATAATAATAATAATAATAATAATAATAATACTCACTCTCCGAGTGCACGTGAAGTTATGGCAGTACTCAAACACGAGAGACAACGTGGTATTGATACCAGCTGTGTTTGGTATGTGTGGTGAGATGAGTCATCCATCCAGATGAATGATGATGATAATGATAGATATATACTCGTAGATATACATAGAGATATAATATCTTTATTTCTTTCATCACCAATTGTTTGTTAAAAGTTCATGTTTTTATTCTTTTAATTTTCTATTTCATTTCCATTCGAGGCGTGCTTTTTGGGAAAGAGGAGGGTCCCGTTGGGGGGTGGAGTGTGTGCGTGTGTGTGTGTGTCTGGGGGGGGGGGGGGGTATTACCATTGTTTGTCAAAGTCCAATTTTAATATTAAAAAAAAAAATTATTTCAATCCGAGGTCGCCTTTTTTTTCCTAAAGAGATGCGCGGGGGGAGGGGGGGAGGGGGGGGAGGGGGGGGGTTGTGAGTTACCATTGTTTGTCAAAGTCCAATTTTAATATTAAAAAAAAAAAAAAATTCAATCCGAGGTCGCCTTTTTTTTCTAAAGAGATGCGCGGGGGGGGGGGGGGGGGGGGGGGGGGGGGGGGTTGTGAGTTACCTGTTTGTTAAGAAATCCAATTTTCTATTTTCTACTTTTTCCTTTCCCTTCGATGTGGCTTTGTGTCTTTGTGTGTATGCGTATGCGTGTGTGTGTATGTGTGTTTATAAGGGGGGGGGGGGGTGTGCGTCTCTCTACACAATAAATTGTTAGAGACGACTAGATTTAAAAAACATCTCCCCCCCCCCCGACCATAAACTTTAACGTCAACTCCAATTCTTTTATAGCCCAAAGCTCATGTTGCATGAGATGGCGCTATATAAGTGTGCATTATTATTATTTATTATTATTATTATTATTTATTATTATTATTATTATTATTATTATTATATATTATTATTGTTGTTATTATTATTATTATTATTATTTATTATTATTATTATTATTATTATTATTATTATTATTATTATTATTATTATTATTATTATTATTATTATTATTATTATTATTATTATTATTAATTATTATTATTATTATTTATTATTATTATTATTTATTATTATTATTATTATTATTATTATTATTATTATTATTATTATTATTTATTATTATTATTATTATTATTATTATTATTATTATTATTATTATTATTATTATTATTATTATTATTTATTATTATATATTATTATTATTATTATATTATTATTATTATTATTATTATTATTATTATTATTATTATTATTATTTATTATTATTATTATTATTGTTATTATTATTATTATTATTATTATTATTATTATTGTTATTATTATTATTATTATTATCATTATTATAACTGGAAGAATCAAGTTTTAAAGAAAGATAAGAACGGAGAAAAAAAAAAGGGAATAGAAAAAGAATACAAGGAAGAACAAAGCAAAACAAAACCAAAAAAAAAACAAAAAACAAACAAACGAATCGGTTTTTTTTTTTTTTTTTTTTTTTTTTTCATGTGTTTTTTCTTTCTTTTCTTTTCTTTTCAAGTATTACTTTAAACGGGGTCACCCTGACACGAGAGATATAACAATCCGGGGAGTAAGATAATACATATTTGACATTGACTTTTCTGTCTGTTTGTACCACGTTCGTTCTATGTTAAAGGTTGCATGCCTCCTCCTGTAATAACCTGTTTTATACAGCCCCCCCCCCCATCTCCTATATATATATATATATATATATATATATATATATCTTTGTTTCGCTTCTCTCTATCTCTCTCTTCTCTCTCTCTCTGTATGTCTGACTGTCTGTCGCTCTCTCTCTCTTTTTTGTTCTCTCTATCTCTATCTCTGTCTATCTCTGTCTGTCTCTCTCTCTCTCTCTCTCTCTCTCTCTCTCTTGTTTTTAGTTTGTTTTTGTTTCTCTTTGTTCTCTCTCTCTCTCTCTCTCTCTCTCTCTCTCTATCTATCTATCTATCTATCTATCTATCTATCTATCTATCTATCTATCTATCTATCTATCTATCTATCTCTCTCTCTATCTATCTATCTATCTATCTCTCTCACTCTGCCTCTGTCTCTCTCTTTCTCTCTCTCTCTCTCTCACTCTCCCTCTCTATCTCAATCTATCCACTCACACAATCCCTCCCCACCGCCCCCCCCCCCACCCTCACCCCCTTGGGCCCCCAATAATAATAATATTTAAAAAAAATAATAATAAAGAAACAAAATAAAGTCTGACTCCAAGATAATGATGGCAATGAAAATTCCGCATAAAATGTCAAGCGTCCCTGTTGATGGGTGAGGCCCCCCCCCCCCCCCCAACCCTCCTAGCTCACTGCTCACCTTTTCCAGCCTGTACATTTATTTATGTGTTTATTTATTCCTCTCGTGCACGCTTGAGTTTGAATTCTTTCTGCTTTATCATTTATCGTCGACGCCTTTTATTGCAGGTAAATAATCTAATAATATTATGGGAGGTTGTACAGGCTGTGTGCTTGAGGAAGGTAGATTCTCTTTCCTCTCCTCCTCCCTCCTCCCCCCCCTCTCTCTCTCTCTCTCTCTCTCTCTCTCTCTCTCTCTCTTTCTCTCACTTTCTGTGTATGTATCGTGTAAGTTTATTTTTCTCTCGCATACACACACACACACACACACACACACACAGATACGTAGATAAATAGATATAGAGATAGATAGAAAGATAGGTAGATAAATAGATAGATAGATAGATAGATAGATAGATAGATAGATAGATAGATAGATAGATAGATAGATAGATAGATAGATAGATAGGTTTATATATATATATATATATATATATATATATATATATATAAAGAGTGTGTGTGTGTGTGTGTGAGAGAGAGAGAGAGAGAGAGAGAGAGAGAGAGAGAGAGAGAGAGAGAGAGAGAGAGAGAGAGAGAAAAGATGGAACCAGCGTATGAGTGCATGGATGGTGTGTATAGATTTATCGGCATTTCTTTACAAGCGTATATTATAATATTATCGTAGATTAACATTTGTACAAAGCATTATGCAGAACAAAGGGGAATATCTTATCAATCTGCCATTGGGTTATATTGAATGAGTCATAATAATAATACTACACTCAGTACACAGTATTGTCTTCTTATTGTAACGAACAATAATATTTATCCCACCCCTCTCATTGGAAAACCCTATCATTTCTTAGTAAATACGTAATCGTTGAATAATGCTTTGATCGCGTTGAATAAAAAAATTATTCAACGATTGCTGAATATTTTCACACATATTATTGGTGTGAAATTAGATGTAAAAGACAGCTGATTGGCATAAAAGGGTTTAGGTTAGGTTTAAGTTCAGGTGTTTAACGGCGCTTTCGACATTGTTTAGGTCATTTAAGCACCCGTTTCCGTCTTTTATCAATTTTTATCGCCTTGAGGGGCCATAGCTGCTCAAAACGTGTACTGTTGTAATAAAATCTTTATAAAATCATGATAGTTACATGTTTTTTAAAAAAATATTTATTTACATTTAGTTCACATTCCTGAGCTGCAGATAATTTAAAATTGTAAGCGGATCGACTGACTGAAACAGAGACTTCAAGGCCCTGTTTTCATAATGTTGTGACCTTATTTGTTCTAACTCATAAAAGTGTATCCAGATGAGAAAAACATTATAAATCTGATCATGTTTTATACTTTTATACATTCTGATCATATGACATGTGAAAAAAGTTCTAGCCAGCATGAAGAATAACAAGTACCGATTTTCTTTGTTTTGAACCAGGCTGCTCGCCGTTGCTGGGCGACGTGACATCAGACTAGTGAATCCAATTGTTTCAGTTATATTATACACATATTGTGTACTACTATAGTGTTCATAACTCTGCAACATAACTAAACTACAAGGCAGAATCATGCGCATAGACCATGTGTTTTTACCATAGCTATCAGAGAGGTCATTCCAGTGGCGTGACATGCTTACAGTATACGGTAGTGCCAGAATAAGAAGAAGGAGTTCACAACATTGCCATCCGGAAGTATAACGGACCTACACACAAACTCTGTGTAACCATGAACTTTTATAGTCTGGTTAATACAGTTTAGTGAGAACAACTCACAAACGCGGATGGCAAAAACAATAACAAAAGCCTGAGTGACGTCATCTGCATACTATCTATAGATAGTTCGAAGATGACGTCACTCAGGTCTTTGTTATGGTCACTGAACTGTATTAACCTGACTATAAACGTTCATGGATGCACACAGTTTTGTGTGTTGGTCCGTTAAACTTCCGGACGGCAATGTTATGAGCTTCTTAGCCAAGCGCATACTATCTATATTTGTAAATACAAAAGAAAGAAGAAAAATTAAAGAAATATTTACTCAAATAAGTAAGAGGCGAAATATTATACCATTTCTCAGTTTTTTTTTTTTTTTTTTTTTTTTTTTCAATGCTGTAATCCATTTTTAAAAGATGGATGCGGTGCCAGGCACCAGGTCAACCAATATAGCCACGCCCCTGAATGTGTTTCTACCATAGATGTCAGAGACATAGAGGGCATGTGTTTCTACCATAGATGTCAGAGACATAGAGGGCATGTGTTTCTACCATAGATATCAGAGACATAGAGGGCATGTGTTTCTACCATAGATATCAAAGACAGAGAGGGCATGCATGTGTTTCTACCATAGATATCAGAGACAGAGAGGGCATGCATGTGTTTCTACCATAGATATCAGAGACAGAGAGGGCATGCATGTGTTTCTACCGTAGATGTCAGAGACATAGAGGGCATGTGTTTCTACCATAGATATCAGAGACATAGAGGGCATGTGTTTCTACCATTGATGTCAGAGACATAGAGGGCATGTGTTTCTACCATAGATATCAGAGACATAGAGGGCATGTGTTTCTACCATTGATGTCAGAAAAGTGAGTGGAGCAGGCACTTATGTTGGTAACAACAAGATATGTAGTGAATAGAAAAGTGCCAGAAGACAATAGAGAATAAAAATTTTTCGCGGCGGTGGTGGGGTTTGAACCTGCGACCTTATTGGTACGACAACTCCGCCTGGCAGGTGAGAGCGTGGCTCTACCGTGTGAGCTATCCACGAACACAAAAATATTCGTTTCAAACTCAAAGTCATTACTAGATCCCTCTCTCACCCACTTCTTGAGACCGCCGATTCGTTCGTACACCACCATCGCGAATAATTTTGACCAGCAGTTAAGCTTAATAGCCAATATTCTCAACACAAACATATAACATAGAAACTCAATGTCTCAATCGTTTCTATGTTATATGTTTGTGTTGAGAATATTGGCTATTAAGCTTAACTGCTGGTCAAAATTATTCGCGATGGTGGTGTACGAACGAATCGGCGGTCTCAAGAAGTGGGTGAGAGAGGGATCTAGTAATGACTTTGAGTTTGAAACGAATATTTTGTGTTCGTGGATAGCTCACACGGTAGAGCCACGCTCTCACCTGCCAGGCGGAGTTGTCGTACCAATAAGGTCGCAGGTTCAAACCCCACCACCGCCGCGAAAAATTTTTATTCTCTATTGTCTTCTGGCACTCTTCATATCTTGTTGTTACCATTGATGTCAGAGACATAGAGGGCATGTGTTTCTACCATAGATATCAGAGAAATAGAGGGCATGTGTTTCTACCATAGATATCAGAGACATAGAGGGCATGTGTTTCTACCATAGATATCAGAGACAGAGAGGGCATGCACGTGTTTCTACCATAGATATCAGAGACAGAGAGGGCATACATGTGTTTCTACCATAGATGTCAGAGACAGAGAGGGCATGTGTTTCTACCATAGATATCAGAGACAGAGAGTGCATGTGTTTCTACCATAGATATCAGAGACAGAGAGTGCATGCGTTTCTACCATAGATATCAGAGACAAAGAGTGCATGTGTTTCTACCATAGATATCAGAGACAGAGAGTGCATGTGTTTCTACCATAGATATCAGAGACAGAGAGGGCATGCATGTGTTTCTATGCTCTACGGATGGGGCAGATTTCACCTTCTTTCATCTTGCTTTGTTTTGATATCAGCAGGAGTAACTCGCATGTTCAATAATATGATGAGAGAACGGTACGACACGACTCACATTCACACTTATGGAATGCATTCGGGCACAAACCATGGTTTACTCACGTACGAACGCACACGTATACATGTTCTCTGCATGCTTGAAATGCACATGGGACATATTTTACTGACACATTCGGACAAACTACTACTACTACTACTACTACTACTACTACTACTACTACTACTACTACTACTACTACTACTACTACTACTACTATTACTACTACTACCACTACTACTACTACTACTACTACTACTACTACTACTACTACTACTACTGCTGCTGCTGCTGCTGCTGTTACTACTACTACTACTACTACTACTACTACTACTACTACTACTACTACTACTACTCTATCTATCTATCTATCTATCTATCTATCTATCTATCTATCTATCTATCTATCTATCTATCTATCTATCTATCTATCTATCTATCTATCTACATACCTATATATATATATATATATATATATTATATATATATATATATATATATATCCATCTATAATTTGGACGTCTGTAATACTTAATTTGCTATCGATGCCCCCCCCCCCCCCCCCCCCGCCCCACCCCCACCCCTCCCCAAGCCAAACTTATCCCGTCATCCCGGTACAGAAACCGGTATCGACAGAAGAATTATCGGTACTTCATTATTACATACAGTCTTTTATTAAGTACCGACCCCAGTCCTCTCGGTTGACTCTTCGATTTATCGAAAAAAAAAAAAGAAATCGATTAGAATTAATCTGATTGCGATACTTGTCCATGTTTGGCGGCGGGGCTGGCCCGTATCGATTATCGAAATGGCTCCAACTTCGATTCAATTTGCATCACTAAAGAGTTTGTGATTTGTTTTTGTGTCATGCTGGAGGGAAAATTTATTAGAAAAAGAAAAGAAAAAGAGGGGGTGGGGGGGGGGATGGAGTTGCAGATTGAGATAGTGATAAAGAGTGGAGTAAATTAGAAGAGAGAGAGAGGAGAGAGAGAGAGAGAGAGAGAGAGAGAGAGAGAGAGAGAGAGAGAGAGGGGGGGGGGGGGGCGTGAATGAGTTTGTGTGTGCGAAAGATAAAACGAGAAATTGAGAACGAGAGAGAGAGAGAGAGAGAGAGAGAGAGAGAGAGAGAGAGAGAGAGAGAGAGAGAGAGAGAGATTTTTACTCTCTTACTTTATCCCACACATCCACACACACATCCACACACACACACACACACATACACACACACACACACACACATCAAACTCCCATGATGGGAACAACGACCCGACCGGCCTCCTACAACCAACACCAACCAACTCGCCAAATCAGCTACCCCTGCTCTATGCCCCTTGCCTGCTGCTTGGCCTGCTTCTGTCTGTATCGTCTGCTGTGCCACTTCTCACTGAGTCAGTCAGTAGCGCTCAGCGCACGCACCGCACGCACCGCACACACACACACACACACACACACTAGACACACACACACACATATCCGCACACACACACACACACACACACACACACACACACACACACGGAAATAAATTTTACTCTTCAGCAGTTCGGCATTAGCATTGCGAGCGATTGTGAGTGAGAAGTGAGAGGAGATAATAATAACAATAATAACAATAATAATAATAAAACACACGGAGGGAAAAGAGAAGGAATTACTTAGTTAATTTTGTGTGTATTGTTGTTATTCGCCGCCGTAAGTTTACTGTGAGTTCAAATGATAATTTTAAAAATTTATTTTCTATCTTTCTTTCTGTTCTACTTCCGTAATAATTCAGCGGTTGTTATACTGTACAACTGCTATACCTTCCTTCCCCGCCACTGTGTGAAAACTGGAATCATTAAAAGTTGTTCGTTTGGCAGTTGGTAGTTTCAGTTTTCAGTTTGCAGAGAGATAAGAGAGCTGAGAGCTGTAGGGCCGATAGGAAGTGAGGCGTTTTCGAACTTGTGCGTTTTTTAGTTTCTAGTTTGAGAGAGAGAGAGAGAGAGCATCAGGTCGTAGCGGTTCTATTCAAAGCACATAATAATATAATATTATTCGTGCCAGGACCCTGTTGTGAGTTTTGTTTCTTTCGTTTTTTTTTTTTTTTTTTTTTTTTTTGATTTTTTTGTTGTTGCCTGCAGTGCAGTAAGCAAGTTCTAGACTTCTTCCTACTTCTCCTCCTCCTCTCTCTCTTTAGATCTATCTGGCTATATTATTTTTATATGTATTATCACACCCGCATACAAGCACATATTATTCTTCTCATACATAGGACAGGAATACCGTCTCAGCGAGGATGAAGTTGAAGCGGCTGTGAATAGCCTACCTATCTACCTACCTACCTACCGACTTTCTGTGGTTGTTGTCGGCTGGCGCGACCAACATTCATATTCGTTTCAAATGTTTAAATAGTTAAGAAATGCTAGATCGACCCAGACGTGTTGAATATTAATATCATAAAGTTCGGTGTCAGTTGGATTCGTGTGTGTCGATGTACTTGGCTGTTTTTCCTTCTTCTTCTTCTTCAAAATTGCAGGAGTTAAAAACCAGACGACTTGGCCAGTTTTGGTATCAAAAGGTTTGTAGATATTTTTTGTTCTCGTTTTTGGGAGAAATTTCACAAATTCAAATGAAGGCTGGTTGGTTTTCTAAAACTCGTTAAAAGTCGATTTTTTAAATATTTTTGAGAATCTATCCATGATATAAATTGAAATGTAAAGTTTATTATTTTTTTTAAGAATCATATGGCACAATAATTTCACTAAATTTTTGTGAATTTGAAGCTTAAATATGATAAAATAATAGACCGAATGAGAAATCTAAGGGGAAGAAAATCCTCAATATTTCAAAATGGGATAAAACGGTATTAGGGAGTTTTGAGAAACTAGTCTTCATACATGACACAATTACAAGCCGTAACTATTCGACCTGCTTCCATTGGACTGGTTGGTAATTACACAATAATTAATTATTACCCAATTATTATTATATTTGCCCAGTTTCTATTCAATGTTTTCTTATCGGGATGTCTTCAGTGCCAGAAACTACTACTACTACTACTACTACTACTACTACTACTACTACTACTACTACTACTACTACTACTACTACTACTACTACTATTACTACTACTATTACTACTACTACTACTACTACTATTACTACTACTACTACTACTATTACTACTACTACTACTACTATTACTACTACTACTACTACTACTACTACTACTACTACTACTACTACTATTACTACTACTAGTACTACTACTACGACGACGACTACTACTACTACCACTCCTACTACTTCTACTACTACCACTACTACTACCACCACTACTACTACTATTACTCCTCCTCCTCCCCCCCCCACTACTACTACGACTACTACTACTACCACTACTACTATTTCTACTACTACCACTACTACCACCATCACTTCTTCTACTATTACTCCTCCTCCTCCTCCTACTACTACTACTACTACTACTACTACTACTACTACTACTCCTACTCCTACTCCTACTCCTACTACTACTACTACTACTACTACTACTACTACTACTACTACTACTACTACTACTACTACTACTACTACTACTACTACTACTACTACTACTACTACTACTACTACTACTACTACTAATTTCTATTATTATTATTATTGTTGTTGTTATTATTATTATTATTATTATTATTTATTATTATTATTATTATTTATTATCATTTTTATTATTATTACCCTTATCATAACGATATTGTACCATTAGGTGACGTGATCATAATCACAGGGTTTACCCAGGACGTCCTACATTCCACAGACTTCAGTCAGTCAAAGCCCTTCTACGTTCTGCCTACTCTTTCTTATCTCTGGGTCAAACAAACAAACAAACAAACAAACACACAAACAAACTATAACTAACTGGGTTAGTGGGATAGTGAAATGTGAAATGAGATGACGGTTGTCTATAGATAGAATGCGCTTGGCCAAGGAGTTCACAACATTGCCATCCGGAAGTATAACGGACCAACACATAAACTCTGTGTAACCATGAACTTTTATAGTCTGGTTAATACAGTTTAGTGAGAACAACTCACAAACGCGGATGGCAAAAACAATAATAAAGGCCTGAGTGACGTCATGTGCATACTATCTATAATTTGAGTTGGGTTGTTTATGATCGCTCCCCATCCACATCACAATACATTGCTAGGTGAAAAGACAATGTTGTTTTTATATCACTCCTATAGATAGTATGCGCTTGGTTAAGAAACTCATAACATTGCCATCCGGAAGTATAACGGACCAACACACAAAACTGTGTGTCTCCATGAACGATTATAGTCAGGTTAATACAGTTCAGTGAGCATTACTCATAAACGCGGATGGCAAAAAACAATAACAAAGATCTGAATGACGTCATCTTCGAACTATCTATACTACTTCTATAATATTGGGGTATTTATAATTGTTAGGGTATTTATAATTATTTATTTATAGTATTCGGGTCTTTGTTATTGTTTTTTGCCATCCGCGTTTATGAGTAATTCTCAATAAACTGTATTACTCTCACTGTTTTCCATTCGTCTACTGTATACCTGCTCTATCTCTATCTCTCCCACTCTCTCACCCCCCTTCTCTCTCACCCTCTCTCTCTCTCGCCT
This sequence comes from Berghia stephanieae, assembly GCF_034508935.2. Classification (NCBI taxonomy): domain Eukaryota; kingdom Metazoa; phylum Mollusca; class Gastropoda; order Nudibranchia; family Aeolidiidae; genus Berghia; species Berghia stephanieae. The sequence goes on along the minus strand of NC_088373.1, from coordinate 18,963,137 downwards.
TCTCTCTCTCTCTCTCTCGCCCTCTCTCTCTCTCATCCTCTCTCTCTCTCCCTCTCTCCCTCCCTCCCTCCTTCTCCAACACCACCTCTTATTTCTCCGATGACTATCCATGGGGGGGGGGGGGGGGGGGTAATAATCAGTATCCGAATCCCATATTTGTCCAGTAATCGATACGTGTTCTCTTTGTGCGATTATTTATTTTCTACTTCTGATCAATTTATTTCTGCTGCTCTTTTTGTATCTCGCTTCTCTCTCTCTCTCTCTCTCTCTCTCTCTCTCTCTCTCTCTCTCTCTCTCTCCCCCACTCCCCTCACTCTCTCTTTTTGCCTCACTCTCTCTATTTCCTTATATATCCTTCTCTTTATCTCTCTGTCCACCTCCCTCCTCTTCTCCCGTCCTCCGCCTCTCTCCCTCTCTCTCCTCTCTCTTTACCTTTCTTTCTACATACCTCTCTACCTCTATTAGTTCTCTCTCTCTCCCCCCCTCTCTCTCTCCCACTCTCTCTCCCTCTCTCTTTCTGATTCTATATCGTTCTATTTCTATTTATCTCTATCCCCTTTATGTCTCTCTCTCTCTCTCTCTCTCTCTCTCCCCCCACTCCCCTCACTCTCTCTTTTTGCCTCACTCTCTCTATTTCCTTATATCCTTCTCTTTATCTCTCTGTCCACCTCCCTCCTCCTCTCCCTTCCTCCTCCTCTCCCTTCCTCCTCCTCTCTCTTTCTCTCTCCTCTCTCTTTACCTTTCTTTCTACATACCTCTCTACCTCTATTAGTTTTCTCTCTCTCTCTCTCCCTCTCTCTCTCCCACTCTCTCTCCCTCTCTCTTTCTGATTCTATATCGTTCTATTTCTATTTATCTCTATCCCACTTTATGTCTCTCTCTCTCTCTCTCTCTCTCTCTCTCTCTCTCTCTCTCTCTCTATCTCCAGCTCTTTCTCGCGAAACAATAAAGTGATTGTCTGAGAACCATTTGCCCTTGTTTGTGTATCTAGCTGTCTATGTGTATAAGTGAGGGTGACAAAGGATTGGGGGGGGGGGGGGGGGGGGGGGGGTCGCAGCCATCCCACGACGGGCCGCCAATATTGACATTGCCCATATCCCTTCTCCGTCCCATCCAATGCCAGTTACTCTTGTTGATGTTATTGTTTGTTTGTTTGTTTATTTGTTGTTGTCGTCGTCGTCGTCGTCGTTCATGTTGTTGTGGTGATGTTGCCGGGTGTTGTTGTTGCTGTTGTTCCTGCTACTTCTGCTTCTGATGCTTCTCTTGTTGTTGTTGTTATTTTTGTTGTTGTTGTTGTTGTTGTTGTTGTTGTTGTTGTTGTTATCGTTGCTGGTTGTGCTACTGTTTCTGCTGTTGCCACTGCTGGTGTCTTGACTGCTGCTACTGGTTTTTG
>NC_088373.1:18955314-18957814 GCF_034508935.2 Berghia stephanieae | reverse complement strand
TCATACAAAAACTCTACTGTGTACTAAATGAATCTTGTGTACAAGCAATGATCTCTTACTCATCCAAACTCCATATGCTGGGTGGGGATCCTGACCTCCCATAGCGGGCAGGGAGGTACACACTGTGTCTTCTATCCCCTTATATCTGTTTCCCAACATGCTTTCTGTCTTTGTCTTGGAGTGAGATTACTTAGTTTTTTTTCCTGGCCCTGGTCGGTGTCCTGGCTGGGAGGGAAACCGTCAAATGCATAGTTATTGTTATGGGAGATATTTTTTCCTGTAAATCATCTCTCTGTTATGTATTAGTATATTTGTTATTTTTTAATGTATAATGTAAGCATTTGAGTGTTTCCTCTTTGTTGGATTTTGTTCTTGTGTCCGGATGAGACTTATAGGTGATCTCAAACTAAGTACATTGGTGGTGTGCTCTTGGAATCTACATCTGATCCCTATTTGTTCCCAGTTCCCCTATGTCTTACTTTCTCTTGGATGCTTTAATTGTAATTCTAGAACTATTTACTATCCCATTTTCTTCCTTTTTACTGGCGCCGATATAACCTAAATGTGTTGCAGGCGCCGTAAAACCCTTAAAAACAACAAACAAACAAACAAACTCCAGATGAATTTGGTCAAAGAGATCGATGATGGGAGTTGATATTTATTCTTCTTCTTCTTCTAGGTTCCATGCCTGGTCCAGGCTTCCGATACTGCATGAATTATCTCTCTCCATTCCTCCCTGTCTCTTGCTTTTTCAAACAGCTCTTGATTGTTAGGTTGGTGAAGCCCTTCAGTTGGTCTATGAGTGTTTTTCTTTGTCTCCCCCGGGCGCGTTTACCAGGTATTTTCCACAACTTGCCAGTATTCATTCTTATCTTTCCTTACTATGTGTCCGAAAAAGGATAGTTGTCGATCCGCTATTAAGGGCATTAGTTTCCTTTGTTGGTATGTTTGTTTTAGCACTTCTTCGTTCGTTTTGTGTGCAGTATACGATATTCTCTGCATCCTTCTCAAGCACCACATTTCAAAAGCTTCAATGTTCTTTTGTACTGATATTTATAGTACATAGTAAATCCCACAACTACTGATACCCTCCACCCCCCCCCCCCCCCCTCCCCCACCACCCCTCTCCCCACCCCATACCTACGATTACTCACGTGTATAGATTTCTGGCATTGTTTATTTCGCACCGTTTCATATTTATTTTATCAGCTGTATTTACATCAAGAGAAAAAGGAGTATAGGCTACAATGAAAACAATATATTTTGTATAGATGGAACGAAGATTACAACACTCAGGTCTATCTTATTGTTTTGTTTTTTTTGCCATCCGCGTTTATGAGTACTATACTCACTAAACTGTATTAACCAGACTATAAACGTTCAATGTTACACACAGTTTTGTGTGTTTGTTCGTTATATTTCCGGATGGCAATATTGTGAGCTTATTAGCCAAGCGCATACTATCAATATTATAGACAGTATGCGCTTGGCTAAGAAGTTCATAACATTGCCATCCGGAAGTATAACGGACCAACAGACACAGCTGTGTGTAATCATGAACTTTTATGGTCTGGATAAGAGTTAAGTGAGTATTACTCATAAACGTGGATGGCAAAAAACAAAAACAAAGACCAGAGTGACGTCAACTTCATTCTATCTATAGATAACCACACACACACACACACACACAAACACACACACACATAATGCCATGTTACTTGTATCTATGAATTCTTACAGTCCATCGCATGGATTACCTTTCCTACATATATACGTAGTATTGTTACTCATCTTCTCTTTCTCTCAAAACAAGGCACGCGCATTACCTACTCACCGAATTCCTATCTCCAATACCTAGATCCATCCATCCATTGATCCAACCAACCCCCCCCCCCCCCCCTCCTTCCCCCACGAGATCACAATGTTTACTGGGAGGCAGGCGGCTATGATTCCTTCATTTGTCAAAAACAAACAAACATTTTTTGAAAAAAGAATAATAATATATAAAACTTACACAATATATCGATTAAAATGAACCCCCCCTCCTTCCCCCACGAGATCACAATGTTTACTGGGAGGCAGGCGGCTATGATTCCTTCATTTGTCAAAAACAAACAAACAAACATTTTTTGAAAAAGAATAATAATATATAAAACTTTCACAATATATCGATTAAAATGACCCCCCCCCCCCCAACCCCTCACTCGTCAAAATATCCCAAACCTAAGACTTCAATGGGGGTGTCGAGTTTGAGCCTATTCCTCAAGGTCAAGGTCATTTGAATCGATCGATGTTTTAATGGAAACATTTTCTGACCAACAATTTGTTTTCGCCATTCATAGGGGGGATGGATGGATGGATGGATGGTAGTATGAATGGGGGGGGGGGGGGGGGGGGGGGGTCATCTTGTTAATTAAGTCGATAATGAGAGGAGTTCATAGAGGGAGATGGTGGATATTTTATTATATTGTTGTTGTTGTTGTTGTTGTTGAATTGGTGG
>NC_088373.1:18940314-18950314 GCF_034508935.2 Berghia stephanieae | reverse complement strand
ATTATTATTATTATTATTATTATTATCCCGCCCCGTCTCAATCCATCCTTTCGTTTTTTTTCCAATGATAAAAATATTCGTTTTATGACTTACCTCAAGACTAACTATCTTTAACTCACTCAACCCTAAAAGATTTTTGCTACTTTTCAAAATTGGAAAAAAAAAACATTAACTCACTCAACCCTAACACCGACTATATCCGTAGTTTACTCTTGTTACTTTTACCCCATGCCTATTTATTACATTTTTCGGAGACAAATTATAGGCGTAGTATCAAAGCTAATGTTTTTAGTTTTTACATGTTAATGGTAGTTGAAAAAAACAATTTATGTAGTACATGCTCATTTTTGATTCATTTTTTCCAATTTTGAAAAGTAGCAAAAATATTTTAGGATTGAGTGAGTTAAGCATTTATTTTTTTTTCCAATTTTGAAAAGTAGCAAAACTCTTTTAGGATTGAGTGGGTTAAAAATGAGCATGCAGATAGAATTTTTTTTCAACTATCATAAACATACAAAAACTAAAAAAAGAAAAATAGCTTTGATACTACGCCTATAATTTGTCTCAGAAAAATGTAATAAATAGGCATGGGGTAAAAGTAACCCCGGGTAAACTACGGATATAGTCGGTGTTAGGGTTGAGTGAGTTAACTACGGATATAGTCGGTGTTAGGGTTGAGTGAGTTAACTACGGATATAGTCGGTGTTAGGGTTGAGTGAGTTAACTACGGATATAGTCGGTGTTAGGGCTGAATGAGTTAACTACGGATATAGTCGGTGTTAGGGTTGAGTGAGTTAACTACGGATATAGTCGGTGTTAGGGCTGAATGAGTTAACTCTCTCGTGGGCTGAAAAAGATAACACGTGACATTTCAGTCTTTTGCCAGAAAATTCGTCCTTCAAATATTTTATCTCGATCGATTAAAATGATTCTCATCTTGCCAAAAACTAAACTCCCGAACCTGGGACTTCCGAGCTTTATAAAGCTTTTGGCAAGATGGAAGAAGCCACTATATATCTATCTACTTACCTACCTACCTACCTACGTAGCTATCTATCTATCTATCTATCTATCTATCTATCTATCTATCTATCTATCTATCTATCTATCTATCTATATATCTATATATCTTTCGATCCACACACACACACACACACACACACACACACACACACACATCTACCTCACATTCTATCTCTCCCTCTCTTTATATCTATCTCTCTTTCTCTCTGCTTTACACACCCTCTCTCTCTCTCACCCTCTCTCTACCTCACCCCCCTCTCCCCCCCCCCCCCGCCCCCTTCTACCTCTATCTCTCGAACATCAAAAGACCTCCAGTAACTCGTTCTGACATTCCACGACAATGAGTCAGAGGGAAAAACGTCTGAAACAAAAACATGGTTTGAATTGAACGAACTAAATAGGATGATGATGATGATGATGATGATGATGATGATGATGATGATGATGATGATGATGATAAAATGAGAACAACAGTCGAGTAATTATTCGTCGTCGAGATAAATGATGATGATGATGATAATAATAATATATAATGTAATATAGACAGCTGTCGTGCTTTATGAAAACCATGAAGTTCAGATTCTCGACCAAAGTCATTGAAACATTGTAAATAAGATAACCAAAATAAAAATTAAAAAAAAACACCATGAAAAAACAAAAACAAAACAAAACAAAACAAAACATCCAAAATTCCCAACAAAAAAACAAAAAACAAATAAAACAAAACTAACCAACAAAGAATTTTTCAGAAATTAATAGCCCCCCCCCCCCCTTCTCCCCCCCCCTCTATACCCCCCCCCCCCCCCAATAAATAAAATGAAGCACAGAGAAGAAGAAAAAGTAAAAAGACAAAAAAACAAAACAAAACAAAACCGAAAGAACAAAACCAAAACTAAAAATGAAATTAAAGAAAAGAAAAGATCAAAAGTAAATTTTAAAAGTCCAAACGAGTTTCTACCAGATTGGCGTACCTAATAGGGAGAAATAATAATTATGACTTGGCAGAAATGATATCGCGCCTCGAAATGGGTTGTTGTAGCCGCCAAAAGACATTACATCCGTCATGAATAATTCCATGCACCGTTTAGTTTTCAAGTCTGGACGCTTTTTCTTTGTTTTAATTTTGGTTAGTTTGGTATTGTTTTTGTTTGTTTTTTTTTGTTTTTTTTTTTTTTTAAACTTTGAAGTGAAATAAGATGTTTTAAAAAATCGTTTGAAGTAATAGTTAGTTGTTGTCGAAGTAACGCTTCGTAGATTAGCTGGCATCAAAGGTGCAGCGGTGTGTGATAATACGTGTGTTTGTGTGTGTGTGTGTGTGTGTGTGTGTGTGTGTGTGTGTCTGTGTGTAGAAGTAGAAAACGGTAGGGGCTGCTTGAACCCTGTGATCGCGAAAATACTAACGAAAGAGTGAACATGGAGAGGTTTCGTATAGATAGTATACGCTTCGCTTAGAAGCGCACAACATTGCCATCCGGAAGTATAACGGACCAACACACAAAACTATGTGTAACCATGAACTTTTATAGTCTGGTTAATACAGTTTAGTGAGTATTACTCCTAAACGCGGATGGCAAAAAAGAACAATAACAAAGACCCTAGTGACGTCAACTTCATTCTATCTATAGGAACGATACAGACAATGGACGTTTCGAGTACAATCCCTTCGTCAGCACAAGACTCGTATTAACGTGGAAAACAAATAAAATAAAATAAAATAAAATAAAATAAAACAATTATTTGTTTTCCACGCTAATTTGTTTGTTGTTGTGCTGACGAAAGGTTTGTACCCGAAACGTCCATTGTCTGTATCGTTCCTATACGAAGCCTCTCCATTTTCACTCTTTCGTTAATGTGAAGCAGCAGCAACTGCAGTGTAGCACGAAAATTATAATACATTATTTTATCTATCTGTTTGAGATGGTACTACTACTTCTACTACTACTCTCAATACTACCATCAATACCACTCCTTCTTTTCCTCCCTCTTTTACTCCTCGTCCTCTCCCCACCTCCTCCATCTTCCGCTAACAACACAAAATTGGTAACCCCCCCCCCCAAAAAAAAACCAAAAAACAAAAAAACAAACAAACAAAAAAAAAACAAAAAAAAAAAAAAAAAACAACAAAACAACAACAAAAAAAACCCCCAACAAAACAAACAAAAACAAAAAAACAAAAACACGAATGTATCTATACTCTCTAAGCACTTTATAAATTATATACGGGATAGTCACACACAGCTATCCAAAAAGTAAAATGAACAAAAGGATGCAGGAACTGGAAATAGCATTGAATTGACTGTAAACAATCCATCCCTTCACATACCATACCATTATAACTAACATCCATGTCATAAATATTCATATTTTAACTGTACCTACTTACCAAGCCAGGCTCTGGCTGTACATTAAAGTATTGAATATCGTATTGACGCTATGCGTTTAGGTAAGATACTCACGACAACATCCGCCATCCGGATATTATAACGTACCACTCACTACACATGCATAAACTATGTTGTAACTTTACACGTTAACATTGTCTAAGTGATAGAATTTAGTGAGAACTAATCCCTTAAGATGGCTGTCTAAAAAATTAAAATAAAAAATCAAAAAAAAAAAAAACAACAAAAAACAACAAAACAATAACAAAGAGCTGAGTGACGTCAATTTCGTTCCATATATAAAAGGAACTGAAGGGGACGTAACTCATCTCTTTGTTACTGTTTTTTTAAAATTTTTTTTATCGCGAGTGGGTTTGAGTAGTTTCCACTAAAATAATATTATTATATCAAACTATAATATATATAAACCTTTAAGGTTATACGCCATGTCGTGTTTTGGCACGGGTCATCTGGCGGGTACAAGTTGTGAGGATTGTCCTTAAATGCATGGTATCAATATATTTCATATTACACATTAAAGAAGCGTGGCACTGTCCGTCCGCCCGTCTGTACATTATACTTGTATCACATCAATCCTTATATGATTTAAATGTAATGGAAAATGAATGGTATTCCTCGAGGGTCATCTGATGGGTAGAAGTTGTGACTATTGTACTTAAACGCATAGCATCAATATATCGCATATTACACACTCAATTCAAGAAGCTTGGCGCTGTCCGTCCGTCCGTCCGTCCGTCTGTACATTATAGTATTGTATATCACATTAAACCCTGATATTTCTGGGTGGGGATCCTGACCTCCCATAGCGGGCAGGGGGGTACATACTGTGTCTTCTATCCCCTTATATCTGTTTTCCAACATGCTTTCTGTCTTTGTCTTGGCATGAGATTACTTGGTTTTGTCCTGGTCCTGGCCGGAGTCCTAGCTGGGAGGGAAACAGTCAAATGCATAATTTTTGTTTTGGGAGATGATATTTTTTTCCTTGTAAATCATCTCTCTGTTATGTGTTATTATATTTGTTATTTTTAATGTATAATGCAAGCATTTGAGTGTATTCTTCTTTGTTGGATTTTGTGCTTGTGTCTGGATGAGACTTATAGGTGATCTCAAACTAAGCACGTTAGTGGTATGCTCTTGGAATCTACATCTGATCCCTATTTGTTCCCAGTTCCCCTTTGTTTTACTTTCTCTTGGGTGCTTTAATTGTAATTCTATAACTTTTTACTATCCCATTTTCTTCCTTTTTACTGGCGCTGATATGACCTAAATGTGCTGCAAGCGCCGTAAAACCCTTAAAAAAACAAAAACAAAACAAAACAAAAACCCTGATATTTAAATGGAATGGAAATGAAATCGATGGCATGGAAAATGAATGGTATTCCTAGTGGGTCATCTGGCGGGTCAGAAATTGTGCGCATTGTACTTAAACGCATAGCATAGCATCACTATATTATTTCATATGACATATTCAAGAAGCCTGGCGCTGTAATGTTTGTCAGATGGTATTCCTAATGGGTCATCTGGCGGGTATAAGTTGTGCGTATTGTACGTAATCGCATAATATATAATGATAATACATTGATATTACATATCATATTACATACATATAATGTTACGTACCAAGAGGCCTGGCAGTGTTCGTCCGTCCGTCCGTACATTGTAGTATTTATTGTGTGTCACATCAAACCCTGAAATTTCATTGGAATGGAAAACGGTATTCCTAATTGGTCATCTGGCGGGTAGAAGTTGGTAGAGGTTTTAAGTATTGTACTTAAACGCATAGCATCAATATATATCGTATTGCAAAGATATTGCGTTACGGAGCAAGAAGCCTGGCAATGTCCGTGCGTCCGTCCGTCCGACCGTCTGTACATTATAGTACTGTGTGTCATCACATCAAACCCTGAAATTTCAATGGAATGGAAAACGCTATTCCTAATGGTTTATCTGGCGGGTAGAAGTTGGTAGAGGTTGTGAGGTATTGTACTTAAACGCATAGCATCAATATATATATATATATATATATATATATATATATATATATATATATATATATATATATATATCGTATTACATAGATATTGCGTTACGTAGCAAGAAGCCAGGCACTGCCCGTGCGTCCGTCCGTCCGTCCGTCTGTACATTATAGTATTGTGTGTCATCACAGCAAAAACTGATATTTCAATGGAATGGACTGGATGGAAAATGGAATTCCTAATGGATTTGATGGAAACACGACTGGGTTTTAGTAGTTGTATTATTTATAAAAAAAACCTTCACCTCCTCCTCCTCTTTGTACCCTTTTCCTCCTCCTCCCCCCCCCCCCCCCCCCATCTTTCCCCTCCTTTTTTTCACCATTCTCTTCCTTCTCTTTCTACCCAATTCCTCCTCATCCGCTTTTTTCACAATTCTCCTCCTCCTCTTTCCACACATTTCTCCGCCTCCTTCTCCTCTTCTTCCTCCTCTTCTTCCTCCTCCTCCTCTTCTTCCTCCTCCTCCTCTTCTTCCTCCTCCTCCTCTTCTTCTTCCTCCTCCTCCTCCTCCTCCTTCTCCTCTTCTTCCTCCTCCTCCTCCTCCTCTTCTTCATCCTCCTCCTCCTCCTCCTTCTCCTCTTCTTCCTCCTCCTCTTCCTCCTCCTCCTCCTCTTCTTCCTCCTCTTCTTCCTCCTCCTCCTCCTTCTCCTCTTCTTCCTCCTCCTCTTCCTCCTCCTCCTCCTCTTCTTCTTCCTCCTCCTCCTCCTCCTCCTCCTCCTCCTCCTCCTTCTCTTCTTCTTCCTCCTCCTCCTCTACCTCCTCCTCCTCTTTTCACCATTCTCTTCCTTCTCTGTCACCCCCATTTATCCTCCTCTTTCTACCCCGTTCCTTTCTTCTCCGTTAATTTGTTTAAAAATGCACACACGCTCACACACCCACACACACTCACACACACACACACGTTCACAAACACACACACGTTCACACAAACACAAACACACACACACACATGCTGACATTATTACTTAAGGGGAATAAATGCCACATGACAAAAATCCATATCCATACTCGACTCGCCTGTCTATCATTGTTTTACAAATCCGACAGTTCCATCATCATCACCATCATCATCACCATCATCATCATCATCATCATCATCATCATCATCATCATCATCATCATCACCATCACCACCACCATCATCATCACCACCACCACCATCATCATCATCATCATCATCATCATCATCATCATCATCATCACCACCACCACCACCACCACCACCACCACCACCACCACCACCACCATCACCATCACCACCACCACCACTATCACCATCAGCATCACCACCACCACCATCACCACCACACCACCATTACCACCACCACCGCCATCACCACCACCACCACCACCACCATCATCACCGTTGTAATGTTATCCCCATATCATCTCTGCCTTCAATGACGCTGACACGAATTCAATCTCAAAGCCAATTTTTGACTCCTAATTATCCTGGCCTCACGAACTGAAACTCTGCTATTCTTGTAGAAACGTAATAGTGTGTGGTGCTATACATTGTGTGTTAGGGAGAAATAGGGAGGTGAATGAGAGAGAGAGAGAGAGAGAGAGAGAGAGAGAGAGAAAGGGAGAGAGAGAGAGAGGGAGAGAGAGAGAGAGGGAGAGAGAGATAGAGAGAGAGAAAGAGAGAGGGAGAGAGAGATAAAAGAAAGATAGTTGGAGAGATAGATAGGGAGATATATAAGAAAGAAAGTAAGAGAGAGAGAGAGAGAGAGAGAGAGAGAGAGAGAGAGAGAGAAGATACCGGATATATATATATATATATATATATATATATATATATATATATAGATCGAGAGAAAGATAGATAGATAGATAGATAGATAGATAGATAGATAGATAGATAGATAGATAGATAGATAGATAGGACAGAGAAAGAGAAAGGAAGAAGAACGAATTTCAGTGAAAGACAAAATCATAATTGAAAGAAATATAAAAAAGAATAAAATTAAATAAAGATTTTTTTTAATATCTAAAAAAAAAACAACATAGATAATACATATGAAAAAAATAAATCAATCAAACAAAGAAAAAAAATAACAAGAAAGAAAGAAACATGATATACAAAGCTCTCCGTAAAAAAAAAAACAACAAAAAACAAAACAAACAAAATACAACAAAAAAAAAACAAAACAAAGCAAAGCAAAACAATCCCCCCCCCACCCCCAAAAAAACCCCAAAACAAACAAACCCAGCAGAAAATAAAACAAACAAACAAAAAAAATAAATAAAAATAAAAAACAAGACTAAAACAGATAAAAGAAAAACAACCCCCCCCCCCCGCCAAATACCCCCCCCCCCCTCAAAAAACAAAACAAATCAAAACAAATACAAAAAAAAAATAATAGATTTACACCGTTACGAGGACGAGAAAAAAAAAAGAATTAAAAAAAAAACAAAAACAAAAAAAAAACAACAAACCAAACCAAACCAAAACAAAGAAGGTGATCGACCTAGCTCGTAAAACTGTCGCCATTATCCTGGCCTGTTCTATTTATAGTAACATGTCGTGAGGACTGGGTCGATTATCTCTCAAAGTTGGTAAAAATATTTTTAAAAAAAATTTTATCTTCTTTTTAAAAATTTTTGTTTTGTTTGTTTGTTTTTTTTTTGTTTTGATTTTCTGTCTTGCTTTTATAGTTTTGTTTTCGTGAAAAAAATAAATCAACTTTTGTGTGTGTGTGTGTGTGTGTGTGTTTTGTTGTTTTTTAAAAAAATTGGTACTACGAATACATAGATATACCTATTGCTGCTATGCGTTTAGCTAAAAAAAAAAACTCACATCTGTCAGGCGAATATATACCAAACCTACACACAAAATTCTATGTCGCCTTGAACGTGTATAAATAGAATGAAGTTGACGTCACTCAGGTCTTTGTTATTGCTTTTTTTGCCATCCGCGTTTATGAGTAATTCTCACTTAACTGTGTTAACCAGACTATATAAACGTTCAAAGTTACATATTTTGTGTGTTGGTTCGTTATACTTCCGGATGGCAATGTTGTGAGCTTCTTAGCCAGGCGCATACTATCTATATCTACAAATTAAAATTCGTCAGTCTATTTGAATCCCATTTCATTTAGAATTCACTACGTTCAATGTGTGTGTGTTTGTGTGTGCGTGTTTGTGTGTGTGCGTGTGTGTGTGCGTGTGTATGTGTGTTTGTGTGTGTGTGTTTGTCTGTGTGCGTGTGTGTGTGTTCGTGTGTGTGTGTTTGTGTGTGTGCGTGTGTGTGCGTGGGTATGTGTGTTTGTGTGTGCGTGTGTGTGTTTGTGTGTGCGTGCGTGTGCGTGCGTGTGTGTGCGTGCGTGTGTGTGTGCGTGTACGTGTGTGTGTGTGTCTGTGTTTAATCGTTATTTTTTTTCCTTATTCTTTGAGCACGCTTAATGGATATTTCACTTGTTTTTTTTAAATTTTTATTAAACCCCTATTTTTAAATTGATGAGGATTAGAATTGTTGATCCCAGCTCAACCAATAATGAACGAATCAATGAGTAATAGTAGTCGTCGTCGTCATCATCATCACTATCATCATCATCATCATCACCATCATCATCATCATCATCACCATCATCATCATCATCATCATCATCACCATCACCATCATCATCATCATCACCATCACCATCATCATCATCATCATCATCATCATCATCATCATCATCACTATCATCATCGTCATCATCATCATCATCGTCATCATCATCATCATCGTCGTCGTCCTCTTCATCAAATTACCTCAGAAGACGAGGAACAGCAACAACAACAACAACAACAACAACAACAACAACGACAACAACAACAACAACAATAACCAACAACACCAACCAACAACAACAACAACATCATGAACATCAACAAACCACGACAATATCATCAACAACGAACAACAACAACAACGACAACCAACAACGACAACCAACAACAAACAACAAAAAGCAACCAACAACAACAACATCAACATCAACAAACCACGACAATATCATCAACAACGAACAACAACGACAACAACAACAAGAAAAACAAAAACAACATCATCAACACCAACATCATTTGTTGCACGAATTCCCCATAAGAAATGAAATAATTCTAAATGAAAAGACCTTGCCTGCCTATTCCATGTAATGCATTTCAAATTCACCATGCAGGATTATAATAATAATAATAATAATAATAATAATAATAATAATAATAATAATAATAATAATAATAATAATAATAATAATAATAATAATAGATCTTTATTGTCCATAAATATGGCAATTTGTCATTTAGTTACACTTGTTATAACGTTATATGATAACTATAACATTGAACAGATATTTCACTCCTACTTATTTTCTCTCTCTCTCTCTCTCTCTCTCTCTCTCTCTCTCTCTCTCTCTCTCTCTTCCTCTCTTTCTCTCTCTTCCTCTCTTTCTTTCACGCGTGCGATATACACAACATAAACATATTCATTTCGTTTTAAATTTGTTACGATTGTGGCAATTCGACACCAAAAATTATCATCATTATCAATTAGTC
>NC_088373.1:18922814-18927814 GCF_034508935.2 Berghia stephanieae | reverse complement strand
CTCATCACCATACTCAGGTGTAAAATGAGTACGAGGCTCGAACCCCAGGACCTTCCGATCCGAAGGCGAATGACATGCATACCACAAGACCACATTATAGCCGCACATGAATTTAAAAAAAAACCACAAACCATAATTAAAAAAAAATTCCATAAGAAAAACAGTAAAAAAAAAAATAAAAAAAAATCAACAAACAAAAACAAATAAAAAACAAAACAAAACAAAAAACCCCCCAAAAAAGCAAAACAAAACTAAAAAAAAAAAATCAAAAACACAAAATAAAACAAAATAAGTACTTTATTGCATCCCAAAAAGGAAATTTTTTGTACAGACGTGTTATAATTTACACAATAAGATAAAAATACAATGGAAATAGGATGTATATATAAAAAAAAAAAAAAAAAAGGAGCAGCTCTATAACCAGAGCTGCGCTTTATAATATGAATAATATCAACACTGTAAAATAGTTAAAACTGTCACTATAAATTGAAAATTGAAAAGATTGCAAAACAAATAAATTAATAAATTAATATTTATATTTAAAAAAAGTAAAAATGAGAAATAATTATATAAAATGATTATTGCTTGTTGTTATAAAGCCTAATACTGGACGGCAGAAAAGATTTTCGGTGTCTCTCTGTTTTCGTTGAAATAGAGAAAGGGCGACCACTTTTTTCTGACATAATAATTGATGGTGTTAGTGGATGATACTGGTCATTTAATATTTTAGTTATATTCGTATAAAAGATCTACATCGTCAACATCATTTATATAGCGTTTAATGGATTTTTTAATATTTGAATTTATTTTCTTCCTTTCCACTGCTAAGCAATTGCCTCCCCAAGCTGTTATACAAAATGACAAAACACTTTCAATTACTGCTCTATAAAATAATGTGCAGAGGGTTTTATCTATTCTAAACTGAGAGAGTTTTGATAAAAAATATGTACGTCTGCACATCTTATGCCTAATTATTTTCAAGTGTTCATCCCACTTGAGCCTGTCATCAATCGTTACACCAAGGTATTTGTAGTGAGGAACTCGCTGGACGAATTGGTCCTTTAATTTTAACGGTTCTATCGGTTCCTTCACTCTCTTAAAGTCAATCACTAGCTCCTTTGTCTTGCTTATGTTAAGCTCTAGGTGGTGGGTATCACACCAAGACACAAATCTATCAATTTCTTGCCTATAAGCCACTTCGTTGCCATTTGTTATGAGGCCTTGAAGAGCGGTGTCATCTGCAAACTTTATTAAAGGTACACTCAGGTTTTGACTTCTACAGTCATTCGTGTATATTGTGAATAATACAGGGGACAATACACAACCTTGAGGAGCACCAGTATTTGTAGTTATACAGGAAGATATGTTTTGTCCTAATTGAACATAGTGTGCTCTATCCGTAAGAAATTCGAGCACCCAAGCAATTATATACTTCTTTAAATTCAGACTAGTCAATTTTTGAACAACCAACTGAGGTTGCATTGTATTGAACGCTGAAGAAAAATCTGCAAAAAGCAATCTGCAATAGCTCCTAGCGTGATCTAGATGCCTGTAGATGTTGTTTGTAAACAGCAAAATGGCATCCTCTACGCCACGTCCTGGTTTGTAAGCAAATTGATGACTATCACTCAATGGCATAAACTGATTCCTAATTTTAACAAGAACAAGTTTTTCTAAAGATTTCATGACTATTGAATTCAGCGCAAGAGGTCTGAGATCGTTCATAGTTTCAAGTTTTTCTTTTTTTGGAACAGGAATAATTTTTGAAGTTTTCCAAATTTCAGGGATCGAAACGCATTGGAGGGACCAGTTAAAAATATGTGTATAAATGGGGGAAAGCTGATGGGCACATTCTTTTAATAGTTTTCCTTTCAATCCATCTGGCCCAGCAGCCTTCCTCTCGTTTAGTTTCGAAAATACGAATCTCGTTTCCTCTTCACTGACCTCAATAGTCATTTCATCTTCCAAAGCCCTGTCTAATTTATGTTTTTCATTTTCAATATCAAATTTGTTTGCTGTGTCGAAACGTGAATAAAATTTATTTAAAGTTTCAATTTCGATATCTTCTGATATAATCGTGGGCTTTGGATTATAGTTAACAGCAGTTTTAAGCCCCCGCCACGTGTCCCGTATATCCCAGAAGAAAAGCATTTTTCAATTTTATTTTTGTACTTGTCTCTACAACTAGATATTACCCTCTTTATCTCTTTTTGTTTTGTTTTCAGATCTTTTTTGTTTCCACTAGTATAGAGAGTTTTCTTTTGGTTCAAAATAGATAAAAACCACCCGGACAGACACATCCATTGTAATTGGTTATTGTAACATGATATCAGGTTTTGTGGTGTTGTCGTGTCCTCATACAATCCAACAAAGCACATTGGGGAATCCATCTAACATTACGGAAAGGGGAAAAAAATGGTCTCCACTTTCACAGCACAGTCAGCCCAGTGGCTTCGTGTTTTAAGTAAGGTTTTATAGACGGCGACCTGCTGGTGCAACCTATCTACCTACGTACCTACTTACCTACCTATCTATTTATAATTCTCAATCTCTCTCACTAAGTCACCCCCCCCCCCCCCAATCCCTGCCCCCTCCGTATAGATATTTCTGTGCTCATACGCGCGTGTATGTTGTTAATACAGGCCGGTCTTGTTATAATATATTTTGAGTTTTTGTTGTTGTTTTTTTTGTTTGTTTGGGTGTTATGTGTGTATGTGTGTGTGTGTGTGTGTGTGTGTGTGTGTGTGTGTGTGTGTGTGCGTGTGTGCTTATTTCATTTATTTATTTGTCTTTAAATCATTGCGATGTTATTTTTTGGTTTAAAAATCGCCAATATTCTCATTTTATAAAATGCAGATTTAAATGTTCAATATAAGATACATAGATATATATCTATTTTTATTCTACTTTTTCGTTGTAATTTCAACACTTTAAAACTCGGTAGTAAATAGTTAATAATGTCATTATTTTATATATGACTATTATATCTAAACATTATTTTTACGCATAGCTCTCAAATACCTCAATTAAAGTGATTCAAGAACAGATAATTTTAGAATAATTCTTTCCTTATTGATAATCGATTACTTTTTAGCCAGTCTGTTTAATTTACTTACTGTCGTCGGCTTCGGTTATGGTTATAGATTATAATGATAATAATGATGATGATAATAATAATAATAATAATAATAATAATAATAATAATAATAATAATAATAATAATAATAATAATATTATTATAATAATAATAGTGATAATAATAATAATAATAATAATAATAATAATAATAATAATAATAATAATAATAATAATAATAATAGTAATAATAATAATAGTAATAATAATAATAATAATAATAATAATAATAATAATAATAATAATATATGTATATATATATATATAGTTTTGTGTATGATGCCATTTTCATCCAATTCATAAAGTAACATATTTTATCATTCTTTTCATTTCAGAGGCCATTGCTAACAGACCTGACTTTATAGTTATTAGTTCTATTTATAGATAGTGGTGAGGTGAAGATCTATCACAGAATGAATTAAACATCAAACTATAGATTTCTGATGTGAAATAAAAAATTTAAAAAAATATTAGGGATGTTGCAAGATTGAAGAGCAAGAATAGAATTAAGTCCTGAACTCTTTCTCATCTAAAGGCATCAATAGTTACCGTTACATCACCACCACCACCACCACCACCAGCACTGTTGTTTCCTCTTCGGATTTAGCAGCAAAGAAGCAAAAATTGGATTAATTAATATTTTAAAAATTTGACTTGCTTGCCTCCGAGTTTACCACCGGTTGACGTAAGAAGAATCTTGTGTTTGAAAAATTACCCCCCCCACCCACACACACCCCCCCCCCCCACACACTCACACACACACACCTCTCGCCCCACAAATCTGCTGTTCAAGTCAAATATTATTAACGAGACGAAGTAGATTTTTTTTTTTTAGTGGCAAGTTTGAATAAAAGATTACGCGCGAACTTTTACTTTGGGCAGTGAGAGGGAATAAAAAATTCATAATTGCTTGTTGTAAAAGTTCATTCCTCTGCCTCCCTCCATCCCACTGACGACTCAGCACCCTCCTCCTCCTTCCTCCTCCTCCTCCTCCTCCTCCTCCTCCTGGAATCGAAAGAGGATTTAAAAGGATTTAGAAGACGGCGGGCATTACCGAAGGGATTACAGGACACCCAGCCATTCAAACGTCTGGAGACTTTACTTGTTGTGTCTTCCTATTCTCGTCCGTCCGTCCCTTCATCATCATCGTCATCATAGTCATCGTCATCATCAACACCAGCAACAAGAGGAAGAGTCTAAGGTACGTTCTCGAATGTTTTCAAGTTAGTAGTTGTTGAAAGATAATTGCTTTTGCAAGAAAGAACAAGCCCCCCCAAAAAAAACAAAACAAAAAAAAAACAACAAAAAACAAAAACAAAAAAACCCAAAAAAACCCAAATAAAACAAAAACCAAACAAACAAAAAAAAAAAAAAAACACAAAAAAACTTGATCTTGTATATATATAGAAAAGTGTCCAGAGGGTAGCAAGTAATTGAAGAGTGGTTTTCCAAAACTTGTTAAATCAATGTTTCCACTTTTCGGTACGTCGCCGAATTTTTTAAGGTTAGTAGTTGAAAGAACGAGTAAGGATATAATTGCTATTAATTTCAAGATAGAACAACTCCCCCCCCCCCACCACACCATAAAAAAAAATGAAACAAAACTGATCTTGTATATATATATATAATATATAATATATATATATATATATAATATATATATATATATATATATATATATATATATATATATATATAGCGAAGTGACCAAAGGGTAGCAAGTAATTGAAGAGTGGTTTTTCCAAAACTTGTCAGATCAATTTTTCCACTTTTCGAGATTATTCTTCTACGGTTTGAATCGAAAACTAAACTTTATTTTAAGAATTATGTAATCGGCACAAGAATTTTGATATAAGTTTGAAGTT
>NC_088373.1:18897814-18917814 GCF_034508935.2 Berghia stephanieae | reverse complement strand
AGCATGATATTTGTCTTATCTATTCGTTGACTGCGCGGTAATAACTGCTTGTAGGGACTCCCTTTGTGTTGAAGTAGCATCAGGTTCTTGACATTCCAAATGTTGGCCAAGTGCCAGATTGATCCGATCGTTGGTGCGTGGCTAAGTAAGGATCCTTTATTTGGTCCAAAGATCTTGTTTGTTTGGTTGGTTGTTGGTCTGTCTTTGATGGCTTGATGACGCTTGGAATTTTATCGATTCGTTGAATGCGTGTGTGTGTGTGTGTTTATGTGTGTGTGTGTGTGTGTGTGTGTGTGTGTGTGGTTGCATTAGCTGGTAGGGGTTCACTGCTCTGTGAGTTAGGTTCGGCCGAAAGCGAGTGTCATACCACTAGACCACATAGGCGCACAGGTTTGAGGTTAATTCATAGCTGATGTTTCGTCATTGATTTTTGACTATTTCACCGATCTTTATCTAAACACGTGAACGATTTGGGAGGAGGAGGAGGAGGTATTGGTGTCAAATAGGATTATTATCCAATTATAGTTCAATAGATCTATCCATCCACTTATCCGTCCATCCACCCATCCATGTATCCACACATCCATCCATCCATCCATCCATGTATCCACAAATTCATCCAACCATCAATCCATGTATCCACACATCCATCCATCCATCCATGTATCCACACATCCATCTATCCAGCCATGAACCCACCCACACGTCCACCCATCCATTTATTGATCCATCCATCCATCCACCGACTCATGAATCCATCCACCCACAATTCCATCCATCCAACCAACCTTTTGCACACCAATCCATCCATCCATCCATCCATTCACCCATCCACCCATCCACCCAACACACCCATCCACCCACACATCGTTGCATCTACCCATCCAGCCATCCACCTATCCTCCCACCAACCCACACATCGTTACACCCATCCATTCACATATTGTTCCATCCATTCATCTACCCATCCACCTATCCACCCACCCACTTATCCATCCATCCATCCATCCATCCATCCATCCACCCACCCATCCATCCATCCATCCATCCATCCACCCACCCACCCATCCATCCATCCATCCACCCATCCACCCATCCACCCATCCACCCAACTACACACCCATCCACCCATCCATCCATCCATCCATCCGTCCATCCACTCATCCATCCATCCATCCACCCATCCACACATCCATCCACCCATCCACACATCCATCCATCCATCCATCCACCCACCCACTCATCCATCCATCCATCCATCCATCCACACCACCCATCCATCCATCCGTCCATTCATCCATCCATCCATCCATCCATCCATCCATCCACCTATCCATCCAACTACACACCCATCCACCCATCCATCCATCCATCCATCCACCCATCCATCCATCCATCCACCCACTCATCCATCCGTCCATCCACTCATCCATCCATCCATCCATCCATTCATCCATTCATCCATCCATCCAGCCATCCATCCATCCATCCATCCACTCATCCACACATCCATTCACCCATCCACCCAACTTCACACCCATCCATCCATCCATCCATCCATCCACCCAACTTCACACCCATCACACCCATCCATCCATCCATCCATCCAACCCACCCACTCATCCATCCATCCACTCATCCATCCATCCACTCATCCATCCATCCATCCATCCATCCATCCACCCAACTACACACCCATCCACCCATCCCTCCACTCATCCATCCATCCACACATCCATCCCATCATCACCTCCATCCACCCATCCCACCATCCCACTCCATCTCCATCCACCCACATCCATCCCATCCATCCATCCCCATCCCACCCATCCATCCATCCACCATCCATCCACTCCACCATCATCCATCCATCCACCCATCCTCCCATCCATCCATCCATCCCATCCATCCATCCATCCACCCATCCATCCACACATCCACCCATCCATCCATCCATCATACCTCAACACCCCCCCCCCCCCCGCGGACCCATCTCTCTATCCACACACTTGGTGAATTTCTTATTGATTTAAATCTCTCTAGTTTTGTCATCGGGCTGTTTTCAATGCGGATTCCCCTTTAACTTTAATGCGGGAAAACCTCCCCAATCTCTCCCCTCCCATCCCATCGATGCCTCTCGCCAAACTACATAATTACACATAATATGTTACATTGAATGACATAATCAGTCTGGTGGTGACCCCCCCCCCCCCAAAAAAAAAAAAAAAAAAAAAAAAAAAAAAAAAAAAAAAAAAAAAAAACATCCAAAACAAAACAAAAACAAAACAAAACAAGAAACCCCCCAAAACAACAAAAACAAAAAAAACAAAAAACAAACAAACAAAAAACCCCCCAAAAAAAAAACAAACAAAAACAAACAAAGAAACAAAGAAAAAAAACCCCCAATAAATAAAGAAATGAGCATTTATAGAGAGCAATATCCACTAATCGTGCTCAAAGCGCTTTCCAAGGGGTCCCTGGACTAACAGCAACACTTCACATGTAAGACGTGACATGACGCCTGTTAGGCGTTATTACACATTTTTTCGGACAGAGACAATGCTGTTAACGCCCATGTACTCATTTTACACCTGAGTACGGTGAGAGAATGTGAATGAAGAGCCTTTTCCAAGGACTCAACTATGCGCCGAGCGTGCGAGTGTTGCTGTTGGCCAGGAACTCCATGTAAAGCGCTTTGAGCACATTTAGTGGATATTGCTATATATAAAAGCTCGATTTAAAAAAAAATAGTTGTGTCCTTGGAAAAAGCTCCGATATTCTCATTCTCTCACCGTTCTCATAATGTGTAAAATGAATACCTGGCTTCGTTCTGCATGTTAAGGGTTGCTGTTGGCTAGGGAACCCGTGTAAAGCCCTTTGAGCACATTTAGTGGATATTGCGTGTATGAATGTTCAATGAGAGTGAGTTTTGTATGATAACCTTCCAAAACATTCGAATTCCCTAATTGTTGAACAAAATCAATATTTTGCATCCGGTTTACCTCACGATAATACCGTTTTGAGTGGACTGGTTACACATCATTAGCTCAATACTCATTATCGGGGAAAGGCGCTATACAAAGGCCATTTATTATTATTATTATTATTATTATTATTATTATTATTATTATTATTATTATTATCATTATTATTATCATCATTATTATCATTATTATTATTATCATCATTATTATCATTATTATCATTATGATTAGTGCATTTACCTACCTACCTACCTGCCTATACTCAACTCTACACCTACGTTTGTCCCCGATCCTTGTCTATCAACCCCCCCCCCCTCCCCCCACCCCCCGTGTTCATACATCTGCTCATGCTGACCTATGGTCAAATATTCAGCGCTCGCAATCCTCATTAGTACCTCTACCTATAATATTACTATCATCATCATCATCATCATCATCATCACCATTGCCTTTTTCACCCTGGGTGAGGGTATAGGCCACAGACAAACAGTTTCCATCCTTCTCTATCCTGAGCTAACTTTTTAATCTCATTCCAGGTCTTACCACTTCTCTGTATATTATCAGCTTCTTTAATTCTTTTCCATGTTCTTCGTGGCCTTCCCCTCGATCTTCTGCCCTGAGGGTTCCAGTCCAATACTTTCTTTGTTATAGTGGAGTCGTTCTTTCTAAGCGTGTGTCCAATCCACCTCCATCGTCTTCTTCATATTTCCTCTCCCACTGTATATTATTACTATACACACCTATATATATATATATATCTGTCTGTGCCATGCCCCCCCCCCCCCCTTTGCTTGTTATCACCCAGTAGGTATATTCATTAACACAGTAGACCTTGGGGTCTCGGTATTAATTAATCGGCTACAGCTACATACAGACACATCATCTAATAACGAACTAGTCTAGTCGCTTCTCATTGTCTAATGGTGTTGATATGGGCTGCTAAATGACGGATGGAAGGGCGAGGGTGATTGGGGTGGTGGGGGGGGGGGGGGAGGAGAAAGAAAGAGAGAGAGAGAGATAGATAGATAGATAGATAGAGAGAGAGAGAGAGAGAGAGAGATCAGGAGGAGAAAAAGATAAATAAATAGAGTGAGAGAGAAAAGAGGGAGAGACACAGATAGATAGATAGATAGATAGATAGATAAATAGGGAGGGAGGGAGGGAGGAAGGGAGAGAGAGAGAGGGAGAGAGAGAGATCAGGAGGAGAAAAAAGATAAATAAATAGAGTGAGAGAGAAAAGAGGGAGAGAACAGATAGATAGATAGATAGATAGATAGAAAGATATATAGATTAATAGGGAGGGAGGGAGGGAGGAAGAGAGAGAGAGAGAGAGAGGGAGAGAGAGGGAGAGAGAGAGAGAGAGAGAGAGAGAGAGAGAGAGAGAGAGAGAGAGAGAGAGAGAGAGAGAGAGAGATCGAATATCACACGTAGCATTGACAGGTAATACCAATTTCCCCATTCATCTCTGTCCATTAATCTTATCATCATCCCCCCCCCCCCCTCGTTTCAATGAAGGCTTTAACGAGAATTCATTACATTAAAACCTCCCCTATTTTCCTCTCTTTATTTCCCACAGACAATACCAGCTCATCTCAGCAGCAGCGACGTCTTAAACATCCACCACTTCAATCACCGTATAGACGACGACAACAAAGAAGAAGAAGACTACCACCACTTCACCACCATCATCAACACCATCAAGACAAATACTTAATACTAACATCTCCACTTCCATCATCATCAACACCATCAAGACAAATACTTATCCTAACATCTCCACTACCATTATCATCATCATCACCATCTTTATCATCACTATCAACCACCGACGGCCGGAGTTCATCCAAGATAAACAGATCGCTCATTTCTGCCGATTACATTTCTTGGGCTATCGATTTGGTCAGGGATAATTCTAATAATAATCATCGGACCCCTGGTCTTCCACTCTGGACACAAGGCAGTATCATCATATCTTGTATCATCTGTAACCAACCCTTACAGACTGACGCTCTTCTGTCAAAGAACGAAATATTCTGAAGAGCGAAACCCCCGACAATTTGTCGAATCCTTCTGGTCGTTGGATTCTTTTTCTCAAGGATAAAACAAACAAACAAACAAACAAACAAACAAACAAAAACAAACAAACACCAAAACAAACTATCGATTGGTCACGACTACTGATTCTCTCTCAAGGGAAACCTCATCGTTTCATCATCAGCTTGGCCAGATAATCTGAGGTGAATCCTATTCGTCTCCATACTGGATTATATTCAACGGATATTTCCGTTATCTAATAATACCCGGGTCTCACCCAGTATCAATAAATACCACTGATTACATTTTGTTGTTGCTGTAGTAGTTGTTGGTAGAGTCAATATTCTGAAGTAGTATTTAAAAAAAGATATAATATTACTACTCACTTCTCAGCTGATCTATTTATTATGAGATAGCTGAAGTAGTTTAGAGAATTTAAACATAACAATAACATCATTTCGAATTTACTCTCCAATTTATTCGTTTTATAGCCCATCCCCTCCATTGTTCTAAATCTTTTTTGATTCAATCGAAATTCTTCGTCATAATCACTTCTTGCATTTATTTATCCTTCTTTCTCACCCTTCCTTCATTCCTTCATTCATTCATTCATTCAATACATTAAGTAGTCGATCATTTGTCACAGGAATAGAGATAAAGAAAGGGATAGAGAGGAAAAAAAGGGGAGAGAACCAGCCTAGATCGGGTGTAGATATTGATCGGGCCATTCGTCCGTCCCATCTTTTCCGTGTCGTGTCAATTTGGGGACGTTTTCTGTAGTGTCTGTTCTATTCTTACAAGGGATAGGATGCTGGCTTTCCAAGCGTCATTATAGTCCTCTTATCCGTCCTCGTTCCCGAGGGGCTTCTGCTTTTGTTGTCGCCTTCCTCCCCCCTTATTTATTTATTCATCGTGGATGCATCGGTATGAGTTTGAAAGGGAGTGAAGTTAAATAGTGAGAGTGAGAGTTGCTTGAAGTGGTCCGCTTTCGTTTTGTTATCTGCCCTTGTGTGTTTTTTTTTGTCACTATCACGTCGTCTGACAATCGGAATAAAAGCCAGATCTCTGTTTTGACAAGAGTCATTTATTGATTGTAATAGCGTTTTTTGTGATATTGGATATCAGAGAGTAACATCAGACTGTATTTAATATTCTTTTTGCCCCCTAGGGAAGGCCTGTTATAACGTTGATATATTTGGGTATTTAAAAAAAAAAATCTATTTCATACAAGACGATTTTTTTGAATATACTAGAATCGTAATCTTATTTGGAGATAGTAATCTTGTTTATTTATTATAACTAACACTGTTTAAGCCAGGAAAAAATCATATTCGTTAAATATTATCAATCTCTCTCTCTCTATTTTTTTTAGACTTGGTACAGTATAAGTAATACATCATCAGTTTTCCTGTCCATTCGCTGTTTGAATATAACTTTATATATCCCCCCGACGTGTTTGAGTTTTGATATTTCAATCTTTAAAAACAAACGATGGGGAATCTGTGTTCATCTGGCACGGATAGGTCAGAGAAGAAGAAAGAAGAGGCTCAGTTGCCAGATAAACCGTTGGATGGCGAGGACGAGGCTCTTCTGTCCAAAGTTGTCGAGGATGGAGTGGCAGTCGGTAATGAAGACGGTGGAGGAGGAGGAGGAGGTGGCGGGGGCGGAGGTTTTGGTGATTTAGTCGGGGGTGCCATGAGCTCCGGCAAGAGCGCCGTGGCTGAAGTCGTCAGCGACGTCAAGGACGAAGCAGAAGACGCTGGTGTCAAGGCCAAGGACGCCGTGGTGGCTGGCGTGAATCAGATCGTCTCGGACTTGAAAAAGGAGGGCCAGGATGCGGGAAATAATGCCCAGGATGTTGTTAATGAAGCGTCCGATGACGTGGGCAAGTCTGTGTCAGCAGCTGGGGATCCGTTGGTTGATTTGAAAGCGGATGTGGCGAGTTCCGTGCACGGGGCGAAGGAGGATGTTTTCGAAGCTGGAAATAAGATTGGCTCTGAGGCTGCGGCGTTTGCTGACGAGGCAAAAGCTGAAACGGAGTCGAAGCAGAGTGCCGGCTTTGTTGAAGGTTTGAAACAAAACGTCAGTGAAAAGGTCGAGGAAGCTAAGGATGTTGTGGAGGAGAAAGTTGAAGATGCAAAACAAACTGCTGAGAATCGCCTAAACGAGGCTGTTGAATCGGCTAAGGCTTCGGTGACGAATGTCTTCTCGTCTGCGTCGAAGACAGTGGATGACAAAGCTAATGAAATGGACGACGCTGTGAAGAGTAAAGAGCAGGAGACCGTGTCTGGATTTGGGGACATCGTTAATGAATCTACTAAGAATGAGGAGGATGGTAAAGACGATTTGGGCTCCATGTTTGATAAAGTGAAATCTGATGCTTCGGCTGAAGTGGAGAATTTGAAGGAGAAATCATCAAAGGCGGCTACAGAAAAGATTGATGTCATGACTGCCGGTATTTCTGACAAGTTGGAATCTTTTAGCGGCAACGTGGCCGAATCTGGGGATTTGATCGTTGCCGAAACGGCTACAAATGTTGAAAGTGGAGTTAGTAGTAATTTCAATAAATTGGAATCTTTTGGCAACGAAGTTAGCGAATCTGGTAATACAGCATTTGCAGAAACTGCTGCCAGTGTTGAAGGTGGAATCGATGCTGCTAGTAAAGAAGTCGGTGAACCAAGTGACAAACAAGAAGGATCTGGTCTTCTGGATAATCTTCAAGGTGCCGCCGTTTCCGGTATTCAGACTGGTGTAGCCATTGTCGGGGAGAAAGTCGTGCAAAAGGTCCATGGTTTGTTTGGGGAAGGCAAAGAATCATTGGAAGAAAAACAAGAAACCAAAGAGGAAAATCAAACAATGGAAGAAGAGGTCGCCACGTCTCCGTCCGAAGATAGTAATTATTTAGACAAAGCTAAATCTTTACTGGAGCAGCACAGGAACTCTATCGACGAGAGTAAGATTTCAGCTGTTGCTGACGAGGCTGGAGATATTAGTGCTGATGTCAAGGACGAAGTTTCAGCGATGGTTGAAAATAGCGGCATTAGCTTTAATATCAACAACAACAATATTAATAATAATAACAACAACGAGGAAGTTCCATCCACTTTACCGGAAGAAGTAGCGGACAAGGTCCGAGAAGAGACCGCGAGAGATTTCGTCGAAGATATAATTGATAAAGCTACAAATATTGTATCCGAGTCTATGGCCGATGATGAGGTGAAGGATGGTCAAGAAGATGCCCAGGCTAATGATGTTACCGCCTCCGACCAAACAGTCGAGAGAGGCGAGGAGACTTTAGAAGTAAAAAAGAAGGGTGTTTGCTTCATCTCTCCCCAAATTTCTGACGAGACCTCCTCGTCTTCACCGTTGTCTTCCCCACCCGAAATCCTTCCATCTCCTGAGATGATTTGCTCACCGCCTGGCGCAGAGGCCCTGGTGTCCGCGGGAGCAGCGGAGGCAGCAGAGGAAATGGAGTGTCCTGTCAGTCCTGCTAGTAGCATTTCCCAAGGCGAACTGGTAGAGAGGGATATAGAAATGGAACTGCCTTCTCCACCTCCTTCGTTAGCCATGCAGGAACAGCAGCAAGAAGAAGAAGACGCTGAGGATATTGTGCCCAGCCCAGAAATGGAAGGCCAAAGCAGCAGTGTCGTGGAAGAGAGCGAGGAGGATGAAGGCGAACGTGGAATCGAATCTTTAGACAATCGGCCATCCGGTGATCACATCGACGACGCGTCACTACAAAGGGTAGCAATGGAAGTCACTACCAAGGCCGTGCAAGACGCCATTAAAATCGTCACTGAAAACGGCACTGGTTTGGCTAATAATAACAATAAAAACAACAACAATAACATGATCAACAACGATAACGATAATACTATCTCGAACGCTGTTATGGTGAACAGTCTCAACAGCGTTGAGATTAGCTCCCCTTCCACCAGCGACGATAGAGACAGGGACGGGGAAGAAGAGGAAGACATGACCACGACAAACTCCAGCCAGGTAGAGCGAGGCAGTTCCGTCTCGGACCTCACAGATACCTCTCAGCAAGGTAGTATTGCCGAATCTCTGTCTTCTTACGATCCCGGAGCCGTTTACAGACAGGACATCGTCGAGCTCTCTGACGGTAAATCAACGTCGCCGGTGGATCAGACGTCGACGGTCACGGTAGCCGGAGTGACGACTGATTCCAGCGAGGACGGCGGAAAATTCGCAGCCTCATCCGCGGTTTCAGCTGCGCTCAACGTTGACATGAGCATGCTGCAAGGCGCCAATGACGACGGGACGAGTTCCAGTACAGAGACGCCAACCCCGACAAATATCACTTCCTTCGAAGACCTGCCGCGACCTCCACCAGCACCCAAGGCGGCAGACCCAGAAACAAATTCCGATGAGACAGAGGCAGTAACTCCTCTGCCACCGCCGGTAGAAGAAGGAGAGGCATCTGAATCTTCTCAAAACACAGCTGCTGCTGCTGCTGCTGTTGACGACGCGAGCAGCAAAGACGCAACCGAACCAGATCTTCCTCCCCCTCCTCCTCCTCCTCCCTCCTCTCACACAGTGCCTTCCTCTCTTCCCGATATTGACAGCACCTCCACCTACCCCTCCCCTAGTAAAGTGTCCATCGTCATCAACTCGCCCGACAGCGCTCCCAAGACGAACGGATCTCCCGAGACCGAAGAGGTCACGACATCCGCCGCCAGCCAATCGGAGGCTTTGATTTAACTCCCAATCTCACCCTCGTCATCCAAGGATCCAAATCCTTTATTCTTGTTGATTTTTTTTACAAATTGTCATGTAACAAATCGCCTCTAAAAGGTTTTATATTGGATTGGTCTTGATGCTAAAAAAAAAAAAAAAAGATTTGTGCCCCCAAAAATATGAAACTTGGGTTGAATTTATGTTTCATTTAAGCCAAAAGATATATTTTGTGAAGAATATAAAATTTCACAATTTGATTTGCCATAATTTATCCTTGAAAATCACATATTATTATAAGCATCTGGTTCACACCAAAATATTGTATTACTAGTTTGAGACGATGGGTTACAATTTTTTTAAATGCTAAAGAAGAAATTATAACCAAAATGTGTCATAAATGATTCTATTCAAATGTAATCTATATAGTGAATGTTTAATATAAAATACAATGGGTCATTACTATTATTGTCAAATGAAAAAGATTGTATGGACAGATAAAGCAGTAGGGAATGAGATTAGCGGAAGAGTAGCGTCCCTTGATTGGACGTCACCCATAGTCTGTGACGTCACCGGTGGAAAAGTTATTAGAGAGAGAACGTCATGTTGGTTGTGCGCATGCGTCTCTCGTCATCCAGCGGGTCCATACTGGGAGAAATGTGTTGTTTTGTCAGAATTCCTGTTTGGTCGTTATATCTGGTGGGTTAAAGAACTAATAAAACATGGACTTGATTTTGAGATGAAGACGAAACGAAGCTTTGGCTTGTGTTGGCTTGTTGACATGAGTTAAGATAATCGCATTGAGCACATCACGTGACTGATTACCTTGTTTTTTTTTTTTTGATTGTGTGTGTGTGTGTGTGTGTGTGTGTGTGTGTGTGTGATTATGCGAGGGGCTGTATTGATGGAGGATTTAACTTTAAAAATCTGCAAAGTAACATTTTCGTAATTCAGAGAAATCTTAAAATTTTTTTGTCATTTATGTCGTGACTTAATAAGAAAAATACTCACAGCAGAAGAAATATCCTGAGTGTTTGACATTTGAAATTTTCTATAGTTATTCTAAGGTGTCCAAGATACTTCTTTAGAGTTTGAACTCATGTTCTTTCTGGGTGTGATTTAGCAGGGTGTCCAATAGATTTGTTTAGAGTTTGAACCCATGCTATTCTCAGGGTGTCCAAGAGATTTGTTTAGCGTTTGAACTCGTGTTCATTCTGGGTGTGACTGAGCACAGTGTACAATAGATTTCATGTTCGAACTCATGTTCTCTATGGATCTGATTTAGCAGGGTGTCCAATATATTTCCTCATTTTGAACTCGTGTTCTTTCTGGGTGTGATTTAGCAGGGTGTCCAATAGATTTCCTCCGATTTTGAACTCGTGTTCTTTCTGGGTGTGACCGAGCAGGGTGTCCAATTAGATTTCATGTGCGAACTCACGTTCTCTCTGGGTGTGATTTAGCAGGGTGTCCAATAGATTTCCTCAGTTTGAACTCATGTTCTTTCTGGGTGTGATTTAGCAGGGTGTCCAATAGATTTCCTCAGTTTGAACTCATGTTCTTTCTGGGTGTGATTTAGCAGGGTGTCCAATAGATTTCCTCCGATTTTGAACTCGTGTTCTTTCTGGGTGTGATTTAGCAGGGTGTCCAAGAGGCTTTTTAAAAAGTTTGAACTCATCTTCTTTCTTGATGTGACTGAGCAGGGTGTCCAATAGATTTCCTCAGTTTGAACTCACGTTCTTTCTGGGTGTGATTTAGCAGGCAGGGTGTCCAATAGATTTCCACAGAGTTTAAATTAGTTCTCTCTGGGTGTGATTTAGCACGGTGTCCAAGAGGCTTCTTTAAAGTTTGAACTCGTGTTCTTTCTTGATGTGACTTAGCAGGGTGTCCCATAGATTTCCCCAGAGTTTAAATTCGTTCTCTCTGGATGTGATTTAGCAGGGTGTCCAATAGATTTCCACAGAGTTTAAATTAGTTCTCTCTGGGTGTGATTTAGCACGGTGTCCAAGAGGCTTCTTTAAAGTTTGAACTCGTGTTCTTTCTTGATGTGACTTAGCAGGGTGTCCCATAGATTTCCCCAGAGTTTGAGTTTTAGAGTAGGATAGAAAACGAAAGTAGAACAACAAGGGAGATAAAAGCCATATCAAAATGTTATCACCATTATAGTACCCAATAAAATGCAAATGAAATGACATTGTTCCCATGTTCGTTATAATCTTTGTACCCCTCTCTCCCCACTCTAGTCGTCTTCGAATTATATTAATAAAAAAAACAAAACAAATTTATAGATATAATTATTTATTTATATATGATTATATTATAGCAAAGTATTAAATTTATAATCGATTTTATTTTAATTTTTTTTACAAATTAAAGAAAAATAATTTGTATAGAGTCTTCGTAGCCACGTCTACACCAAATGCAAACTTTGACATTTTCTCCGTTAAGCTTGAAATGTCGATATTTTCTGTTTATTCATTTACTCACTCAATCCTATATATTTTTGCTACTTTTCAAAATTGAAAAAAAAAGTATTAAAAATGAGCATGTACATAGATAGTTTTATTCAACTATCATTAACATGTAAAATTAAAAACATCAGCTTTGGAAATAGTCTCAGAAAAAATGCAATATATAGGCATGGTGTAAAAGTAACCCGGGTAAACAACGGATATAGTCGGTGTTAGGGTTGAGTGAGTTAAAAATATTATAAGATATTTATTTGCTGTATTGATTTTTCTTTTTTTTTCTTTTTTAAATGGATAAAATCAGTGCTTACCACAAAACACTCACACACACACACAGACCCCCCCCCCACACACACACACACAGACCCCCCCCCCCCCCCCCACACACACATTGCATTTTCGGCCACTCATTCATCAACCTTATTATGTGTTTTTTTAATTTTTTTATTAATTAAGTCTTGTACAGATAATATTTCAATGCGTGTTACTATAAATAACAATACAGTTATGTATCCCAGCATGCACCACTGCTTCAAAATTTGTTTACAATATTATATAGGAATGAAATCTAAACGAATGCGGTTTTTCTTTGCCTAATTATTTGTCTATACGATTCTTTCACCTCGTTTATTTATTAAACGAGTTATTTTTATCATGCCCAAATAACACTACGAGCTTGCGAGTGAGCATCTGTTATTGAACGATAAAAATATGACGATTTAATTTTTATTTTGGGGGGGGGGGGGGGTGGGGGGGGGGGGGGGGGGTTAGTCGTTTATTTAGTGACTTAAAGAGGAAAATACGTGTCTCGCTTGCTTCATAGGAGACAAAAGCCCCCGCCCTGCTTGTTTTGAACCTTCAAATTTTCTCTTGTGATTTCAAGTCGTCTAATAAGATCGCTTGAGATTGCTTTGGGGATAGGACAGCGTGGCTCAGCGGTACGGCCTTTGCTTCGTACCCAAAAGGTACCGAGTTCGATCACCCCGCCTCTGCGCTGTGTGGCCTTGAGCAAGTCACACCACCCTAGCTCACTTTGCGGCGCTACTCTGCGGCGCTACTCTGCGGCTAACGAGGTCAGAGGTCAGTAGGTAAGCTAGACTTTACTGTCGAGGTCAATAATTATTGCCTTCTTACCTTCTTGACCGGAAATTGTATTACGAAAACTGCGGCTCAATAGAAATTATTGTATATCGATGTAATGAGTTAAAGTAAAATACTCACCCGCCTCCAGACCACTCGTTTATATCTAGCCTGATTGAGAGGACTTGGTCATGGTGAGAACTAATCACTCAAATGGCTATAAAAATGATAAAAACAAAGCTGAGTAACTTCATGAATTCTCAGGTCTTTTCTTATTGCTTTTTGCCATCCACGTTTATGAGTAATTCTAACTAAAAACTGTATTAACTAGAATAATATAAACGTTCAATGTTACACACATAGTTTTGTGTGTTTGTCCGTTATACTTCCGGATGGCAATGTTGTGAGCTTATTATAGCCAAGCGCATACCATCTACACGCATCTAGTCAACATGCTTTAATGGCTACTCATCATTAGAACGCTTATTTTCTGTGTTATTTATTTCTATGCTCATACAAAATCATGAAATATGTTTTGTGGTTCTCTCCCTTGGCCTTCCCCGCCCCTTTGTTTGTTTTTCTATACAGTCGGACTTGTGTAGTAAAGTTAAAGCGATCGTGTTTAGATTCAGGGTAGAATGTGGTGCTATGGGCTTTTAATTCTTTGACTGGGATGGCATAAGTGTATGTGTGTGTGTGTGTGTGAGAGAGAGAGAGAGAGAGAGAGAGAGAGAGAGAGAGAGAGAGAGAGAGAGAGAAAGAGAGAGAGAGAGATTAAAAGAGCGAGAGAGAGAGAGAGAGATTAAAAGAGAGAGAGAGAAGAGAGATAGAAAAGAGTGAAAGAAAAAAGAGAAACAAGAGAGAGAGAGAGAGAGAGAGAGAGAGAGAGAGAGAGAGAGAGAGAGAGAGAGAGAGAGAGATAGAGAGAGAGGACACGAACAGATCGACCCCCCCCCCCCCCTTTTCCCACAATACGACTTGCTACCAATAAAACTAGTCAAATTAACAGGTAGTCACGTATTAAAAGTAGCCGCCTTAACCAAGTTCGACTGTATCTAGTATGACGATTGTTTTAAAGAAAACAAAACAGAAACAACTTTAACTTGAAGAAAACGCAATTTAAAATTTAAGTTCATGTGTTTGTGTGTTGATTTTTTAAATTATGATTTATCACCATGCTTTGTTTAGACAGTCTTTGAAGTCCAAATCAATTGTATATAATATAATATTATTGAATTGTTATATGTGATATGATATGATATATAATCTATTATTAGAATGATGACGAGTTTGTGTTCATGTTAACTCTCTCCTTTCCAGCCATTTTCAGGATTTCCCCCAAAACTTCACATCAAGCTAACGTAAAGATATATTTTTATATATATATCACTCAAACATAAAAGCAGTAAAGTTCTTGCGATAAATAATTTCTTTAGAAAAACATGCTCTACAACACACGGTTCATTTTCTTTAAATTTTATAATGTACAAAAGAAATTTGAATAAGAAAAATGTTGGTTGTATCGTGACAAATGTGACGATTTTCCTGTAGTTGGTAAGGAGAGGGTTAAAGATGGTGTGTTAATTCATTGTTCAGATTGATTGTATTTTGCATACTATACTAAGTACTGTCATGACTATGACGACAGAGACATTGAATGTGCGAGACAAGACAAGACACTGTCGTTTCATTTTCTCTATGATAAATTAAATAACTCTGGGTGGGGATCCTGACCTCCCATAGTGGGCAGGGAGGTACATGCTGTGTCTTCTATCCCCCCATACCCGTTTCCCAATTGTTTCCTGTCTTGGAATGAGATTACTTAGTTTTGTCCTGATCCTTGCCGGAGCTCCTTGGCTGGGAGGGAAACAGTCGAATGTATAGTTATAGTTTTGGGAGATGATATTTTTTTCCTTGTAAATCATCTCTCTGTTATGCATTGTATTATGTTGAGTTTACATATTATATTAAATGATTGGTAAACATTTGAGTGTATTCCTCTTAGATGGGACCTGTGCTTGTGTCTGGATGAGACTTTTAGGTAATCTCAAACTAAGTGCATTGGTGGTCTGCTCTTGGAATCTACATCTGATCCCTATTTGTTCCCAGTTCCCCTATGTCTTACTTTTTCTTGGGTGCTTTTATTGTAATTCTATCACTTTTTACTATCCCATTTCCTTCCTTTTTACTGGCGCTGATATAACCTAAATGTGTTGCAAGCGCCGTAAAACCCTTAAAAACAAACAAAACAAATTAAATAACTAGGCATACCAGGGTGTCCTCTTAGCTCAGTTGGTAGAGCACTCGCTTCTTCCACACGCAAAAGGACCTTGATCAATCTTGGGTGAAGTCGATATTTTTTTCTGTCACCCCCCCCCCCCCCCTCCTGTCAACCCAGCTGGGTCAGTTAGATCTAGCGGAAAGTACTCTGTGATAGACTGGCGTCCTATCTAAAGGGTAACAAGCAATTGATATTGTCTGTTTTACGTCCTAATGGCTCTGAAAAACTGGGTGGGGTTCCTGGCCCCTCATAGTGGGAGGTACATACCGTGTCTTCTATCCCTCTATATCTGTTTTCCAACTTGCTTTCTGGCCTTGTCTTCGAATGAGATTACTTAATTTTGTCCTGGCCGATTGCCCTGGCTGGGAGGGAAACAGTCAAATGTATAGTTAGTTTTGGGAGAGGCTATTTTTTCCCCTTGTAAATCATCTCTATGTTATGCACTGTGTTATTTTTCCGTTTACATATATATGATATGTAAATATTTGAGTGTATTCCTCTTAGTCGGGGCCTGTGCTTGTGTCTGGATGAGACTTTTAGGTGATCTCAAAACTAAGAACTTTGATAGTGTGCTCTAGGAATTTACATCTGTTTCTTATTTGAACCAATTCTACCTTTTCTTGGGTGCTTTAGTTCTGTGTCTGACAATTGTGTGAAAATGTTCATTTTGGAAACAAAAGCACTCGCCTGTCTCCAGTGTTCAGTGTCTCTGACAATTGTGTGAAAATGTTCATTTTGAATTATTGACAGTTTCAGCCGTCGTTGCGAGTTGTTTTCATAAAACAACAACAGTTACGTGTTCGTATTTTCTTTTCTTTTCTTTTGTTGTTGGTCCGGTGACATAACTGAGATATACATGACACGTTCATGAACGAGTCGATATATTATAATATTATATACAGCGACTGATTATACAATACAATGCATATTATAAACAAGTCGAACTGCTTGATGTTCCTATGTTGGCGTAAACTTATAGCCTGACCGTAGCCATCGTTCACTTTTAGCCTGACACTAGAACCGTAGCCATCGTTAACTTATAGACCTGACACTGACCAACAAATGACGTCAAAAGACAAGTCTTTGGCCACAAAAGAAAACAAATCGTGAGTTGTATTCAATAGTTCAACCAATGGAATCGCTTGTTTCCATGAGCTCTACTAACGACAACTCACCAGACGCTACACACAAACCTTAAAAATAACGTCAAACCTGAAAACGATGCTGAGATTTAGACTGTACGAACCAAGGGGGATAACTTTTCCGAGGTTCGATCTGCAGTGCGAGTATTGTATTGTATTTCTGTAAGTTTTCTTCCTTTTTCATTTCTTTTTTTCACCCCCTTCTTTCTTTACTTCTTTATCTGTCTCTTTCTCTCTTTATTTCTTTATTTCCTTCTCCATTGCTTTTTTTATTTCCTTCTTTAAATTCTCCTTTGTCTTACCTTTTCTTGGGTGCTTTATTTGTAATTCGAGAACTTTTTACCATCCCATTTACTTCCTTTTTACTGGCGCTGATATGACCTAAATGTGTTGCAAGCGCCGTAAAACCCTTAAAAACCAGCCAAACCAATCTCTTGCTTTCTTCATCCCCTCCTTTCCCTCTTTGTCTTAGGAGTGCCAGGCATTCCCACGACAGTGACTGGCTCTTCTATCCAATTGGATTCAGTAGTCTGATGTCACGCCGACCGGCAACGGCGGCCATCTTGGTTCTAAACAAAGAACATCATTACTTTTTGTTCTTCATGCTGGCTAGAACTTTTCATATGCCTTGTGATCAGAATGTGTAAAAGTCAAAACATGATCAAATTTATGGTTTTTTTTTTCCTCTGGCTACGCTTTTATGCTCGACGGGGAAATATTTCATACGGGCGTCCGCCATTGTTCCGATAGTTTAGAGCCAGTGTTACTAAGTTACCATGCGTCATTAGGAAGGAAGTGACGTTACGACTGTTGAATCCTATTTCGATAGGTGTTTGAATGTTCACGGGATCATCAATAATTGTATTCATGAATGCATTATGGTAATAATGACTACGTAATGATGTTGTTGTTATTATTATCGAAATAATCACCACAAAAGTATTGATAGTGATAGATAAAAGAGTGTGTGATGTTTGCCGGTGGATAAATGAAATGGTGTGATTTGTTATTATTGATATTGGTATTGTTATTATTATTATTATTATTATTATTATTATTATTATTATTATTATTATTATTATTATTATTATTATTATTATTATTATTATTATTATTATTATTATTATTATTATTATTCTATTATTATTATCATTGTTATTGTTATTGTTATTAGTGTTATTGTTATTATTATTATTATTATTATTATTATTATTATTATTATTATTATTATTATTATTTATTATTATTATTATTATTATTATTATTATTATTATTATTATTATTATCATCATCATCCTTGTTAATATTATTAAATGCTGTCATCATCATCATCATCATCATTGATTATTCACGAGCAAGTTTTTCATTTGTTTTGTTTTGTTTTGCGAGAGTTAACCTGTATTACCCTAACCAGTAATAAATAAATTAACATTTTGAAGAAATAATTATAAATAGAACCCCTCTTTGTTTGTGTTGCTGCTTCTAGTACCTCGTTGATGACACGTATTGTACATCTATCTGTTTCCTATTTGAATCAATTCTCCTTTCTCTTGGATTCTTTCATTGTAATTCTAGAACTTTTTACCATCCCATTTTCTTCCTTTTTACTGGCGCTGATATGACCTAAATGTGTTGCAAGCGCCGTAAAACACTTAAAAAACAAACAAACATTAGTGTGGTCTTGTGCTTGGGTGAGACTTTTAATTAGGTGATCTCAAACATTGATGGTATGCTATTGGAATCTACACCTATTCCCTATTTGTACTTTTTCAAGGGTGTTTTCATTGTAATTTTAGAACTTTTATACTATCCCATTTTCTACCTTTTTACTGACGCTGATATGACTTCCATGTGTCCCAAGCGACACAAAACACTTAAAAACAAACAAACATCACTCTTATTGTGTCTCCCCCCCCCCCCCCACTCCCCCCAAACTCCATCTCTGACTCTCTGTCTTTTATGTCCGTGCGGCTTTGTGGTCTAGTGGTATGACAATATCTTTCGGATCGGAAGGTCCTGGGTTCGAGCCTAGCGCTCGGCGCATAGTTGAGTCCTTGGAGACGGCTCTTTACTCACATTCTCTCACCGTACTCGGGTGTAAAATGAGTACCTGTCCGAAAAATTGTAATATCGCCTGACAGGCGTCATGTCTCGTCCTACATGTTAAATGTTGCTGTTGACCAGAGACCCCATGTAAAGCGCTTTGCGCACATTTAGCGGATATTGCGCTATATAAAAAAAGATCATGCTCACGTTGCTTACTGCCCCTATTTGTGGAGTTATTTGACATATTTTGGTCTTTAACCCTGGTCCTGGCTAGGATCTTTTGTCGAGAATGACACAGTGAAATGTATACTATTCGTAGTTCTTTTTATGGGGACATATGTATTTTCTATTCTGTAAATCGGAACCGCCGTTATGGGTCTGGGGTCTTTTGACCTTGAAAGAATCCTTGGCTGGAAGGGAAATAGTCGAATGTGTTGTTATAGTTTGGGAGATGATATTGTTTTCGTTATAAATCATCTCTCTATTATGTACTAATTAAAAAAAAAAGATATTATGATTTGTAAACATTTGAGTGTGTTCCTCTTAGTGGGTGAGACTTTTAGGTGATCTAAGTACAGTGATAGTGTGCTCTTGGAATCAACATCGGTTCCCTATTTGAACCAATTCCCCCTTGTCTTCTTTTTTCCCGAAGTCCTTTTTACATCTAGAATGGTTTTACTACCCCGTTATCTTACTTTTTACTGGCGCTGATATGACCTAAATGTGTTGCGAGCGCCGTCAAGGTCACTCCATGGGTAATAAACTCCTTGCACGTTTATCAAGTACGTTGAATATATTAGTCTCGGTTTGGATAAGGGAAATAACTCATGAATAAAAATTTACGAGAGTAAGACAGGTGTAATTACTTCCCTTGCTATTTAAAAGCATTCACATTTCTTCTTCTTCTTCTTCTTCTTCTTCTTCTTCTTCTTCTTCTTCTTCTTCTTCTTCTACTACTACTACTACTACTACTACTACTACTACTACTACTACTACTACTACTACTACTACTACTACAACTACTACTAGTACTACTACTACCACTACTACTACTACTACTACTACTACTACTACTACTACTACTACTACTACTACTATTATTATTACTACTACTGCTGCTGCTGCTACTACTACTACTACTACTACTACTACTACTACTACTACTACTACTACTACTACTGCTACTACTGCTACTACTACTACTACTACTACTACTACTACTACTACTACTACTACTGCTGCTGCTGCTGCTACTACTACTCGTACTACTGCT
>NC_088373.1:18887814-18890314 GCF_034508935.2 Berghia stephanieae | reverse complement strand
AACAACAACAACAACAACAACAACAACAACAACAACAACACCAACAACACCCACACCAACACGACCGCCAACAACAACAACAACAAACACCACCACCACCAACAACAACAACAACAACAACACCAACAACACCCACACCAACACGACCGCCAACAACAACAACAACAACAACAAAATAAACACCTATGTTTTCGGTGACCTGCATGCAATAAGACAACATCTTTCACTTCCACTCATCCCTCATTCTTTTCTGCTTTTCCTTTTTTTATTTATTTATTTTTTTTGTTTCTTTTTTGTTTTGTCTTTTTTATTTTTTTATTTTATTTATTTATTTATTTATTTATTTATTTATTTATTTATTTATTTATTTATTTATTTATTTATTTATTTATTTATTTATTTATTTATTTATTTTTTAGTAATCATGACAAAAGCACCCATTATCGATAGTATGGTTTCAACGAAAAGGCAATGATTTTGTCGTGTTTCACAAATTATTATTATCATCTATGTACTTAGCATTTGATTTAGTCTTGCCCTTCCCTCCATTAGGAAAATTGACCTCTTCTTAGAAAACACCCCAAATCATTTGTTGTTGATCTCACGCCACCACCAGCCTATAACGCCCAAACACCCATAATATGGTCTTCGTGATGTTAACTTTCTCCAAACCAACTATAGGAAAATCGTCACATTTGTTACGATACAACCAACATTTTTCTTTTTTAGAATTTCTTTTGTACATCAAAAATTTTAAAGAAAATGAGCAGAGTGTTGTTGAGCATGTTTTGCTCAAGAAATTATATATCGCAAGACTTTACTGCTATTGTGTTTGAATGATAAAGAAAATCTATATTATTTTTGTGTTAGTTGGTTGGGCTGGTAAGGAGAGAGTTAAGAAGCGGTACGAGCGACCGACCGACCTTTGTGATGAGTTTCCTAAACCCTCGCCTTAACATTAGACATCGGAGGGAAAGAACGGACGGACGGACGGTAGCAGAACTCGTCCGTTATTCGTTTGAAATTATTGTTTGTTTTGCAAGCGTATCCCTACGTCTACGAACACAAACGAATTCTCGACCGACATACCTTTGTGATGAGTTTCCTAATCCAAAATAACCTTAGACATAGAAGGGTAAGGAACGGACGGACGGTAGTAGATGGCGTCCGTTATTCGTTTGAAGTTTTTTTCTTGTTTTGCAAGCGTATCCCTACGTAAGCAAACATAAACGGATTCTCGACCGACAGACCTTTGTGATGAGTTTACTAACCCAAAATAGCCTTAACATTAGACGTAGGAGGGAACGGACGGACGGACGGACGGACGGACGGACGGACGGACGGACGGTCGGTCGGTAGCAGAACTCGTCCGTTATTCGTTTGAATTTTTTGCTATTTTTGCAAGCGTATCCCTACGTCCGCGAACACAAACGAATTCCCGACTTGTTACTTGTTGCTGTTGTTGGTCAGGACCCCCTTTGTAGAGCGCTTTGAGCACGTTTAGTGGATATAACGCTATATAGATAGTATGAAGTTGACGTCACTCGGGTCTTTGTTATTGTTTTTTTTGTTTTTTTTTGTTGCTATCCACGTTTACGCGTAATTCTCAATAAACCGTATTGTCCAGACGACAAACGTTCAAGGTTACACATAGTTTTGTGTGTTGTTCGCCTTGTCCGTTATACTTCCGGATGGCAATGTTGTGAGATTTTTAGCAAAGCGCATAATATCTATATAAAAGCTTAAGAAGTGTTTACTCGCCATTCGCGTTCGCTTGCTTTAAATCCGATTCGAATAATACTCCGGGCATTCCGTTCTAGCAATGTTCGGCTAAACACAGAGGATTAACACAAACTCAACCTAACACCCCCTGTGGTTGTTGTTGTGGTGTGAGGACGCACGAACCAGCCACGACCTTTGTGAGATTGGGGGGGGGGGGGGGGGGAGGGGGCGGGGGATCGATTCTCCTTTCCAATTGTGACCACAGCGACTTCTCTGCCGTACTCGTAATAAAACAAATCAAAACAAAACAAATCAAAACAAAAACAAAAAAACAAAACAAAACAAAACACAACACGTATTTCAAATTTTGACCAGAAAACTCGTCCTTCAAATTATCATATCGAATCGATTCAAACGACCCTCATCTTGGAAAAAAAGCAGAAACACCCCCCCCCCCGCCAAAAAAACCCCCAAAAAACACAAACAAACTAACCCCCCCCCCCCCCCTTCCTCAAACAAGTCCTAGATGCAAAGTTTAATCTGTGCATTTTTTATTAGTATTATGTGTAGTGTTTTATCAAGGTTACAAACTGTGTGGAGTGATCCTCGACAATATTGGAGGTTTCCACTAGAAGAAGAAAAAGAATATATATACATATATATATATATTTATATATATATATATATATATATATATATATATATATATATATATATATATATACATACACACATATATATATTAAATAG
Source organism: Berghia stephanieae (assembly GCF_034508935.2). Taxonomy (NCBI): domain Eukaryota; kingdom Metazoa; phylum Mollusca; class Gastropoda; order Nudibranchia; family Aeolidiidae; genus Berghia; species Berghia stephanieae. The sequence goes on along the minus strand of NC_088373.1, from coordinate 18,887,842 downwards.
TCCTTCAGAGCCATTGGCCCATGGAGCC
>NC_088373.1:18880314-18882814 GCF_034508935.2 Berghia stephanieae | reverse complement strand
CAAAGAAGCGCCTGTTTTCGAGAAGTGACTGGATAATATTTACAATTTTCTTATTCTTTATCATTTTAGCCACTTTGAGGAGTAGGATCTTGTGATTCACTGTGTCATAGGCTGCAGTGAGGTCGACGAAGACTGTGCCAGTGACCCGTTTTGTCTCAAACCCATCTTCTATGAATTGTGTAAGGTTAAGAAGTTGACCACATGTTGACCGTCCTGGTCGGAATCCAGCCTGGTCTGGAGACAGTTGTTCGTCTAGAATGGTTATGTCCCGCATGTCACTACTACTACTACTACTACTACTATAACGTACCAAAACACAAAACTGTGTGACCGTTTATTAGTCTGATTGATATAATTTAGTGAGAAGTAATCACTAAAAAAAATGGCTGCTTTAAAAAAAACAATAACAAAGAACTGAGTGACGTCTATTTCGTTTCTTCTATGCCTGGAAACATTTGACATTTATTTTCATACAATTTTGGCGTTTTTTCTCTAAAGATTCTGGCATATCTTTTTTGGCCCCCAAATCAACCCGGCAACCGTGTAGCCACAAAGACACCCCCCCCCCCCCCCCCCGATATCATGGGTCTGTAATGGACGCCAATTTAAAGACACAATTCAATTTTAGGCTTGGGATTGGGAGTGGTCTGCGTGTTCTCTTGGTGATGTTTGGGATCTTTATACCTCTCTCAACACTCACACACACACACTCTCTCTCTCTCTCTCTCTCTCCCCCTCTCTTTCTTTCTTTCTCCTGTCTTTCTCTCCCTCTTTCTTCCCCCCCCCTCTCTCTCTCTCTCTCTCTCTCTCTTTCTGTCTTTCTCCTGTCTTTCTCTCCCTCTTTCTTCCCTCTTTCTTTCTTTCGTCCTTTCTCTCTCTCTTTCTTTCTCTTGTCTTTCTCTCTCTCTCTCTCTCTCTCTCTCTCTCTCTATATATATATATATATATATATATATATCTATCTATCTATATCTATCTATCTATCTATCTATCTATATATATATACTCACTAGACGCTGCACAAACCTAAACAAAATGACGTCAAACTATAAGTCCTAGAGGGTTCTAGTGTCAGGCTATAAGATAACGATGGCTATGGTTGTATCCATACCATGATGCTGACCAACAACAATGACAAAAACAGCTATTGTTGTTATGACAAAATAATAATAATATTAATAAGTAGTGGCTCGTAATGATTTGTGTTAGGGTTTTGACGTGAACTCGATATTAAAAATCAATACTCAAAATCGATTATAGCATCACTGGAAGTTTGGATGTGTGGATGCGTATTGCAATGTGTGTGTGTTTGTGTGTGTGTGTGTGTGTGTGTTTATTTTCGTGGATTTGTTTGTGAGTATATAAATAGATAGATGGATTAATAGAATAATAAATTGGCAGATATATTAGACATAGATAGATTTTATAGAATGACAGAGAAATTGAGAGAGAGAGAGAGAGAGAGAGAGAGAGAGAGAGAGAGAGAGAGAGAGAGAGAGGGAGAGAGATAAATTGCTAGAAGGGTAGATAGATAAATGGATAGATAAATTGGAAATTGGCAGATAGATTGGGTGGAGAGAGAGAGAGAGAGAGAGAGAGAGAGAGAGAGAGAGAGAGAGAGGGGGGGGGGGAGAGAGATAAATTGCTAGAAGGGTAGAAAGATAAATGGATAGATAAATTGGAAATTGGCAGATAGATTGGGTGGAGAGAGAGAGAGAGAGAGAGAGAGAGAGAGAGAGAGAGAGAGAGAGAGAGAGAGAGAGAGAGAGAGAGAGAGAATTCTACCCTTTCTATTATATAACACAACAGCATAGAAAAGAATGACCGCTTGATATTCTTTTATTTATTTATAGGTCCCAGTTATCTCTAGGCCAGTAGATGATATTATTTGCTACATGAAGATAAGATTTGATATTTGTACAAATGAAATATTCATAGCGGCCTAGTTAGTACATTTAAAACACACATGAAATAGGTGCTGTGCGTTTGGCTAAGAAGCTCACAACATTGCCATCCGGAAATATAATGGGCCAACACACAAAACTATGTTGTAACCTTAAGCGTTTATTGTCTGGTCAATACAGTTTAGTGAGAATTTCTATAAAAAAAAAACCCAACAATAACAAAGACCTGAGTGACGTCAACTTCGTTCTATCTATAGAATAATATTATTATGAGAGAAGCAGGAATACCAAATACCACGAAGCTGACAAGCACAAAACGACTTGAATCTTGAGCATAATTTATCGAGCGCTATATCAACTAAACGTGCCGAAAGCTCTTTACAAGGGGTCCCAAGCCAACTGCAATCCTCAACATGTAGGATGAGACATGCCCCCTGATACGCGATTTTACAATTTTATTCCCCCCCCCCCCCCTCCCCTGATACCAGATACAGTGTAAGATGTTAGAATGTTACGATCTTACTTAGTTAAAAAGAAAGGAATGCCAACGACAAGTGAAAGATAAGATTAGAAGTTTAATCAAAGAGAGAGTGACT
>NC_088373.1:18865314-18867814 GCF_034508935.2 Berghia stephanieae | reverse complement strand
GAAATTTACACAGAAAAAAAGCTAAGAAAAAAAAAGAATTAGTAAAGAACATAAAAAAGGAAAAATGATAATAATAAAAAAAGAAACCAACCAAATAAGAATAACCCATTAAAGCAACTGCCGTCTTAAATTATTGTTTTGGTTTGTTTTTACAAAAACAATCTATGCGAACGCCAACGCGAAGAAAAAGATCTATTTTCGAAATTGATTAAATTCGTAAAATTATAAAATGAAAAACTGTTGAATTTTTAATTTGATTTAATTTAATTTTTCAATTCCCAAATATCCGTGTATTTTGTCTTCCCGATTATCCGAGCCATTGAAATCGATCCGAGTCATTCTTAAAGATGTTATTTTGTCTCCATTATGGAAACGGTTATGAAAACGGTTAAGACAGAAAATTGTTATTTTACAGAACACTCACAAAACAACGTTTTTTTGTTTGTTTTTATTTTGTTTTTTTTTCCATTTCGATCAGAAAATATATTTTTTAAAATTTCAAATTTCAAATATTATCGTTGAATTAAGATGACTCTCGAGTTGACGACTATAATTTTCGAACCTGAGACGTCAAAGAAATCTCAAGTTTAAGAATAATTTGACTAGCTGAAGGTTTTATTAGTTTATCGAAAGTTGAAGATATAATATAATATTTCTTTTGTGGCCAAAAATTATTTTAAAAAAAAGTCATTTCTTTGTAATTTGGCATTGCGGAGTCAGTTGATATTTTGACTTTTTGATTCTAGAATGTCAATGTCCGGATTCTCATTCGTCTCTGGTCTATTCACCTCCACCTCCCACAAATGCTAAGACCGACGTCAACACATATGCAGGTCTTACATCCGAACCCACTTATGGACCAAGTTTAACATTGTTGTAATTGACACTATTTTACGTCATTTTTTTTGTTTGTTGTTGTTGAGATTTCCATTACAACAATGAGCCCCATAAGGAATTGGGTTACCAGACCTGCAAATAAGTGCACGTTGGCTAAGACTAAACGCAACAATAATAATAATATTTGTTTAAGTGTGGACAATGTGTATCCCCCTCCTTACCACTCAGAGGAAAATCGTCACATTCGTTACGATGCAGCCAACATTTTTTCTCATTCTAATTTCTTTTGTACATCATAATATTTGAACAAAAATGTTTTCTATAGTTAAAGTATAGATAATTCGAAGATTAAGTTGTGTATATTAAGATTAAGTATAATGTAGTGCCAGAATAAGAAGAAGATGACATCCTATAGATAGTTCGAAGATGACGCCACTCAGGTCTTTGTTATTGTTTTTTGCCATCCGCGTTTATGAGTAATGCTCACTGAACTGTATTAACCTGACTATAAACGTACATGGATACACACAGTTTTGTGTGTTGGTCCGTTTTTCTTCCGGATGGCAATGTGATGAGCTTTTTATTTAGCCAAGCGCATACTATCTATATATTAACACTGTATTGAAGAGCTTGTTTAGCAGATAAAAAATATGTATAGCAAGAATAAACAGCTTTTGAATAATTCTATTTTTGTATAGATTGGGTGTAGATTTTGGGGAGAATCTGGAAAATGACCGGCAAGGAGAGAGTTCACTTCCAATAATGTGTTGCAAGCGCCATAAAACCCTTAAAAAAACGAAAAACTTCAAAAAATCGTCGTTTGATTCATTATTAGCTTGTTTTCTTACTCATTAAGAGTACCGGAAAACACAGGCAAAACATAATTGGCACACACACACTCACACGCACACATACACACACACACACACGCACAAATACACACAGATAGGCACAGGCACTCACTCACACGCAAACAGAGACGTATTAAACTTTGCACAATCATCTACACCCCCCCCCCCCCCCCCCCCCCCAACACACACACAAACACACAGATAGGCACAGACACTCGCACGCGAACAGAAACGTATTAACCTTTGCACAATCGGCCACACAAATACACACACACACACACACACACACACGCACAAACACACACACCCACGTCCCTAATTAGTGGTCATTCTTAACGGATGAGCTGACCAATAACTGGTATCGATCCATGCGTTCGTTCGACAGTAATCGATACTTGCCCTAAACCCTATTATCCCTCTTTACACCATCTTTACCCCCCCCCCCCCCCCCCCCATCTTTCCCACTATCACCACTACCACTATCACCACCGCCACCACAAATACCAAAACCATCTTCATCAGCCTGCCAAAATATGCATCATCATCATCATCATCCTCATCATCATCATCATCATCATCATCATCCTCATCATCATCATCATCATCATCATCATCATCATCATCATCATCATCATCATCATCATCACCCTCATCTTCTTCTTTTTCTTCTTTTTCTTCTTGTTCTTGTTCTTCTTGTTGTGGTTCTTCTTCTTCTTCTTCTTCTTCCTCTTCTCTTCTTCTTCTTCTTCTTCTTCTTCTTCTTCTTCTTCTTCTTCTTCTTCTTCTTCTTCGTCTTCTCCTTCTCTCTCCTC
>NC_088373.1:18845314-18852814 GCF_034508935.2 Berghia stephanieae | reverse complement strand
AGAAGAAGAAGAAGAAGAAGAAGAAGAAGAAGAGAAGAAGAAGAAGAAAAAAGAAGAAGAAGAAGAAGAAGAAGAAGAAGAAGAAGAAGAAAGAAGAAGAGAAGAGAAGAAGAAGAGAAGAAGAAGAAGAGAAAGAAGAAAGAAGAGAAGAAGAAGAAGAAGAAGAAGAAGAAGAAGAAGAGAAGAGAAGAAGAAGAAGAAGAAGAAAGAGAAGAAGAAGAAGAAGAAGAAGAAGAAGAAGAAGGAAGAAGAAGAAGAAGAAGAAGAAGAAGAAGAAAAGAAGAAGAAGAAGAAGAGAAGAAGAAGAAGAAAGAAGAAAGAAGAAGAAGAAGAAGAAGAAGAAGAAGAAAGAAGAAGAAGAAGAAGAAGAAAAAGAAGAAGAAGAAGAAGAAGAAGAGAAGAAGAGAAAGAAGAAGAAGAGAAGAAGAAGAAGAAAGAGAAGAAGAAGAAGAAGAAAGAAGAAGAAGAAGAAGAGAAGAAGGAAGGAAAGAAGAAGAAGAAGAAGAAGAAGAGAAGAAGAAGAAGAAGAGAAGAAGAAGAAGAAGAAAGAAGAAAGAAAAGAAGAAGAAGAAGAAGAAGAAGAAGAAAGAAGAAGAAGAGAAGAAAGAAGAAGAAGAAAGAAGAAGAGAAAAAGAAAAAGAAGAAAAGAAGAAAAAGAAGAAAAGAAAGAAGAGAAAGAAAGAAAGAAAAAGAAAGAAGAAAAGAAAAGAAGAAGAAGAAAAGAAAGAAAAAGAAAAAGAAAAGAAAAGAAAAAAGAAAGAAAGAAAAGGAAGAAAGAAGAAGAAAAGAAAAAAAGAAAGAAGAAAGAAGAAAGAAGAAAAAAAGAAAGAAAAGAAAGAAAGAAGAGAAAGAAGAAAGAGAAAGAGAAAGAAAAAGAAAGAAAAGAAAGAGAAAAGAAAAAGAAGAAGAAAAAGAAGAAGAAAGAAAAAGAAGAAGAAAAAAGAAAGAAGAAGAAAGAAGAAAGAAAAGAAGAAGAAAGAAAGAAGAAAGAAAAGAAAGAGAAGAAGAAAAAGAAAGAGAAGAAAGAAAAAGAAAGAAGAAAGAAAAAGAAAGAAGAAGAAGAAGAAGAAAGAGAAGAAAGAGAAAAGAAGAAAAAGAAAAGAAAAGAAGAAGAAGAAAAAAGAAAAAGAAGAAAAAAGAAAAGAAAGAGAAAGAAGAAAGAAAGAAAGAAAAGAGAAGAAGAAAGAAAGAAGAAGAAGAAGAAAGAAGAAGAGAAAAAAGAAAGAAAAAGAAGAAGAGAAAGAAGAAAGAAGAAAAGAGAAGAAAGAAAGAAAGAAAGAAAAGAAGAGAAAGAAGAAAGAAGAAGAAGAAAAAAGAAAGAAGAAGAAGAAAAGAAGAAAGAAGAAGAAGAAAAGAAGAAGAAAAAAAAGAGAGAAAGAAAAGAAGAGAAGAAAGAAGAAGGAAAAAGAAGAAGAAAAGAAGAAAAGAAGAAGAAAGAAAGAAAGAAGAAGAAGAAAGAAAGAAGAAAAGAAAAGAGAAAGAAGAAGAAAGAAAGAAGAGAAAAGAAGAAAAGAAGAAGAAGAGAAGAAGAAAAGAGAGAAAGAGAAGAAAAAGAAAAAGAAGAAAGAAGAAAGAAAGAAGAAGAAAGAAAAGAAGAAAGAAGAAAGAGAAGAAAGAAAAGAAGAAAGAAAGAAGAAGAAGAAGAAGAGAAAGAAAGAAAGAAAGAAAAGAAGAAAGGAAGAAAGAAAAGAGAATGAAGTACCAAATCAAATGGATAGGGAAAGAAGAAAAGAAAAGAAGAATAGAATAATAAAAGAATGATGAGAAAAAGAAGAAGAAGAGAAAGAAGTAAAGAAAGAAAGAAAATGGAAAATGTGAATAGAAGTTAAATGAAAGAAGGAAGAAAGGAAGAAGGTAGAATATTTATGGAATTAATATTAATAGAGGACATAGGACTTTATACAAAGAAGAGAAAACTCTAATAATCTAATTAAAAATACATTAAATGTAGTAAGTATAAAGGTATAATATAATATATAAATTAATAATAATTTTATAATATATTAATAATTACTAATATTCTAATAAAATATAAATAATCTACTTATAATATATCTAATTTAATATATAATTTTTAATAAATAATAATAACCTTAATACTCAAATACTAATACTCAATCAATTTTAAATATTCCTTATCAAATTAATAAAAAATAATAAAAATATTAAAATTTATCATCTTAATATACTCTCACTTAAATGATACTAAACCTAACTACTGTCTTAATAAATTTCATTACTAATATCAATACATACTACATAAAATACTTATAAATAAATTTTAATAAAATATCCTTAATAATATTCCTTTAACAAACATAATAATATTATAATCCATATTAAATCCTAATTTAATATTTACTAATTTAATATACAAATAAATGTAATAAATTTTACTTTAAATACTACTTAATACTCAAACATATACTATTCCTTACATAATAATTATCATATTAAACATAATACCTACTAACTCCTAATACATAATCATCATTCTAATTAATTAATATAATTACTTAATCCATACCTAAATATAAATAATAATAATAATCAATATAATCCCTCATTATCTCATAAAATAATAATTCCTTAATATAATACACATTAATTAATAATAATAATCATACTTATATATACTCCTTCAATCTCATCCAAATATCCACTTCATTTCCCTTAATTAATTTTTCTTCCATTCTACTTCTCCCACTACTACTAATTTACTATAATCCTAACCTATATCACCTCATAATCTCTCCCTCTCTTATTATAATATAATTAATAATCCTCTACTAATAATCTTATATTTTATCTACTCCTATAATACCTTAATATAATCTAAAATCTATTCAATATTTAAATAATCTCAATTAATTTAAATCTACTTATAATATTTCTTAATAAATTTCTCTCCTTTATAATTTCTTAATCCTAAATCAATATCATTCACCTTAATCATACTACTATCATTACATCTTCCATAAATCATCATACTTTACCTACCATCCATCTACCCCTTATATAATAATATTATCTTACTTCTACTCTAAATTATAAACTCTCCTCCTTTCTACAAAACCTTTTTCATACTTTTTTCATAATAATCATAATTTATAACTCATATAATTTTTTATAAATAATTCCATCCTTTTCTTACATACAATAATTTTACTTTCTCAATATTAATATCCTTAATATCCTTAAAATATACTACTTCACTACTAACCATCCTAACTAATCTATCTTCAATTTTAATAAATTTAATAAATAATAATAATCACTAAATACATTATTCCCACCTATTCCCTACTTAATTAATCATAATAAATCTAATAATCTATTTATAATATAATCATTATTAAATAACTAATCTAATCATACATAACTTAATCCCATCATAATATTATACTCCTTCTTTCCTATAAAACTTACCTCCTCAAATCCCTCTTATCCTACATATAAATCACTTTCCCATTCATAAACCTTTCATTTAAACTATTATAATAAATCACTTAATAAATATTTATCACAATCTACCTATTACCTTACTAATAAAATTATACTCTCAACTCAAAATCCTCTTTTTCTTTCTCCTCTTAACTCCCTAATCATATACTCATCTAATTATTCAACTACTTAATATTCCATAACCTATGCTATCTCATTTAAAGTAAAATGAAAGAAGGAGAAGAAGAAAGAAAGATGAAGGTGAAAGAAAACGAATAAAAGAAAATAAGTAAGGGAGATGAATAGAAGAGAAGAAGAAGGAAATGAAGAAGAAGTGGAGAAGGAGAAGAAGAGAAAAAGGAACCGAAGGAAATGAATAGAGAGAAAAAGAAAAGAAGAGAAGAAAAGAAGGAAGAAGGAAATAAAGAAGAGAGAAGAGAAGAAGAAGAAGTAATGAAGCCTGATACTCGAGATAATAATACTAACTATAATAAAACTATATATAATAATAATTACATACTCTATAGAATTAAGCAAGAGAAGAGAAAATAAGGAAGTAGAAGAGATGAGAGAAGAATATGAAGAGGAAACAAGGAGAAACGAGTAAGAAGAGAAAGAGGAAGAGAAGAAAAAAGAAGAAAGAAAGAAGAAGTAAAGGTATAAGATGATAAATGATAATAATAAGAAGAGAAGACTAATAAGAAGTATAGTAATGTAATAAGAAAGTAGAATATTAAATTAAGATACTGTAAATAATATCATATTAAGAAGAATTAGACGAATATCTACGACTAAAAAATAAGAGATAGAAGATAAAAATGAAGAAGAGAAAGAAGAAGAAAGAAAAGAAAAGAAAAGGAAAAGAAGAAGAAAAGAGAAGAAAGAAAGAGAAAGAAAGAAGAAGAAAGAAAAAGAGAAGAAAGAAGAAAAGAAGAAAGAGAAAGAAGAAAGAAAGAGAGAAGAAAGAAAGAAAGAAGAAAGAAGAAGAAGAAAGAGAAGAAAGAAGGAAAAGAAAGAAGAAGAAAGAAAGAAGAAGAAAAAAGAGAAAGAAGAAGAAAGAAGAAGAAGAAAGAAAGAGAAGATAAAGAAAGAGAAGGAGAAGAGAAGAAAAGGAAAAGAAGAGAAGAGAAGAAGAAGAAGAGAAGAGAAAATAAAGAGAAAGAGAAGAAGAGAAGAAGAAAGAAGAAAGAAGAAGAAGAAAGAAAAAAGAGAAAGAAAAAGAGAAAGGAAGAAGAAAAAGAAAGAAGAAGAAAGAAGAAAAGAAGAGAAGAAGAAAGAAAGAAGAAAAAAAAAAAAAAAGAAAAAAAAAAAAAAAAAGGAAGAAGAAGAAGAAAGAAAAGAAGAAAGAAAGAAAGAAGAAAAAGAAAAAGAAAGAGAAGAGAAAGAAGAGAGAAGAGAAAAAAAGAAGAAGAAGAAGAAGAAAGAAGAAGAAAGGAAAGAAAAAAGAAAAAAGAAGAAAGAAGAAAGAAAAAAGAGAAAAAAAAAAAAGAAAGAAGAGAAGAAAGAAAGAAGAAGAGAAGAAGAGAGAAGAAAAGAAAGAAGAAGAAAAGAAGGAAGAAGAAGAGAAGAAGAAAAGAAGAGAGAAAGAAAGAAGAAGAGAAGAAGAAGAAAGAAGAAAAGAGAAAAGAAGAAGAAAGAAGAAGAAGAAGAAGAAGAAAGAAAGAAGAAGAAGAAGAAGAAGAAGAAGAAGAAGAAGAAGAAGAAAAGAGAAGAGAAGAGAGAAGAAGAAGGAAGAAAGAGAAGAAAGAGGAAGAAGAAAGAAGAAGAAGAAGAAGAAGAAGAGAAGAGAAGGAAGAAAGAAGAAGGAAGAAGAAGAAGAAGAAGAAGAAGAAGAAGAAGAAAAAGAAGAAGAAGGAAGAAGAAGAAAGAAGAACGGAGAAGAAGAAGAAAGAAAGAAAAGAAAGAAGAAGAAGAAGAAAAGAAGAAGAGAAGAAAAAAGAAGAGAGAAGAAAAAGAGAAGAAGAAGAAGAGAAGAAAGAAGAAGAAGAAGAAGAAGAAGAAGAAGAAAGAAAGAAGAGAAAGAGAAAGAAAGAAGAGAGAAGAAAAAGAAGAAAAAAGAAGAAGAAAGAAGAAAGAGAGAAGAAAGAAAGAAGAAGAAGAAGAAAGAAGAAGAAAGAAGAAGAAGAAGAAAGAAGAAGGAAAAGAAGAGGAAGAGAAGGAAGAAGAAGAAGAGAAAGAAGAAGAAAGAAGAAGAAAAGGAAGAAGAGAAAGAAGAAGAAAAGAAAAAGAAAGAAGAAAGAAGAAAAAGAAGAGAAAAGAAAGAAAAAAGAAGAAAGAAAAGAAGAGAGAAAAGAAAGAAGAAAGAAGAGAAGAAGAAAGAAAAAGAAAGAGAGAAAAAGAGAAGAAGAAAGAAAGAAGAAGAAGAAGAAGGAAAAAAAGAAGAAGAAAAAAGAAGAAAAGAAGAAGAAAAGAAGAAGAAAGAAGAAGAAGAGAAGAAGAGAAAGAGAGAAGAGAAGAAGAAAGAGAAGAAGAAAGAAAAAGAAAAGAAGAAAGAAAAAGAAAGAAAGAAAGAAGAAGAGAAAGAAGGAGAAGAAGAAGAAGAAAAGAGAAGAGAAAGAGAAGAAAGAGAGAAGAAGAAGGAAGAAAAAAAGAAGAAGGAAGAAGAAGAAAAAAAGAAGAAAGAAGAAGAAAGAAAGAGAAGAAAGAAGAGAAAAGAAAAAAGAAAAGAAGAAGAAGAAGAAGAAAAGAGAAGAAAAGAAGAAAGAAGAGAAAGAAAGAAAAAGAAGGAAGAAAAAAAAAGAAGAAGAAGAAAAGAGAGAAGAAGAGAAGAAAAGAAAAAAAAAAGAAGAAAAAAAAGAGAAAGAAGAAGAAAGAAAAGAAAAGAAGAAAGAAAGAAGAAGAAGAAGAAGAAAGAGAAGAAGAGAAAAGAGAAGAAGAAGAAAGAAGAAAGAAAAAAGAAAGAAAAAGAAAAAAAAAGAAGAAAAGAAAAAGAAAGAAAAGAAGAAAGAAGAAGAAGAAAAGAAGAAAGAAAAAAGAAGAAAGAAAAGAAGAAGAAAAGAAAGAAGAAGAAAAGAAGAAGAAGAAGAAGAAAGAAGAAGAAAAAAGAAAAAGAAAGAAAAAAAGAAGAAGAAGAAGAAGAAGAAGAAGAAGAAGAAGAAGAAAGAAGAAAGAAAGAAGAAAGAAGAAAGAAAGAGAAGAAGAGGAAGAGGAAGAGGAAGAAGAAGAAGAAGAAGAAGAAGAAGAAGAGGAAGAAGAAGAAGATTCTCATCATTAATTTTTCTCTCTTTCTTTTGTGTGTTTCCAGAGACTGGTCATGACCCAGCTGTTCACGGGGCCTCTCTGGAGGACAGGAATTACAACAACGACTCTTTCAAGGTAAGACATTACATGACGCCTGGGATTGTGTGCTTTAACTCACTCAACCCTAACAACGCCTATAAAACTGGAGCTTTTATTTGGGATGAGATTAGTGGAAGAGTAGCGTCCCTTGATTGGACGTCACCCATAGCGGAAAAGTTATTAGAGAGAGAACGTCATGTTGGTTGTGCGCATGCATCTCTCGTCCTCGCTTCCGGTGAAAGCGGCATGAGACACTTCACCGAAAGCGAGGACGAGAGAGACGCTTGCGCAAAACCAATTAGACGTTCTCTCTGTAAGGTGACGTCCAATCAAGGGACGCTACTCTTCCGCTAATCTCATTCCCCATATAGCGCAATATCCACTAAATGTGGTCAACGCGCTTTACAAAGGGTCTCTGACCAACAGCAACACGTAACATGTAGAACGAGACATAACGCCTGTTAGCGATATTACAAAATTTATTTCCGACAGAGACAACGCTGTTGACGGCCAGGTACTGAGTACGGTGAGAGAATTTGAGTAAAAAGAGTCTTTTCCAAGGACTCAACTATGCGCCCAGCGAGGCTCGAACCAGGACCTTCCGACCTACTAGACCACATAGCCGCACAAGCAGAATATATCCGTAGTTTACCCGGGGTTACTTTTACCCCATACCTATTTATTACATTTTTATGAGACAAATTATAAGTGTAGTATCAAAGCTCATGTTTTTAGTTTATATATGTTAATGGTAGTTGAATACAACTCTCTATGCAC
>NC_088373.1:18815314-18840314 GCF_034508935.2 Berghia stephanieae | reverse complement strand
AAGGCATATGAAAAGGGAATGAAAAGTTCTCGCCAGCATGAAGAATAAAAAGTAAAGATTTTCTTTGTTTAGAACCAAAATGGCCGCCGTTGCCGGGCGCGTGACATCAGACTACTGAATCCAATTCCGAGATAAAACGTTCGCGTTCGATTCATGTACGGTTCGGCAACTAAAACGAGTGAGTTGCACTCACTTTGTTATGATTTAAACAAGAGACCGACTAAGGGGAAAGGTCAAATGGAGGGCAAGGCAGAACGGAGTGGAAGTTGAATGCACTCGGTGGACACCGATGCTATAGACACTTAGATAACCACGCCTCTCATAATGTCGTCATAATGTAAACAATGACAGTGATTGGTAAACATAGCAAACTGCATTGGTCTGTGTCTAAGTAAAATACCCACTGTACTACCGTTTGATCAATAAACCAACACAGCAATTTATGTGTAAACTTAAGCCGTTTATAATGTGATCGAGAAAATCGTGTGATAACCAGTCACCCATTTGGCGGTATAAAAAACAATAACAATAATCAGAGAGAGCTCGATTTCATTCACAGTTTTGTTTATAAACAACCAACCTTGCTTGTCCGAGCACATGTGAAGGGGTGTCACAAATTCCATGTTTGATTGGTCAAAAGTCTACTGGTTAATAGGCTTCAACAGTCGTGACGTCACTTCCCCCGTAATGACGCATGGTAACTGGTTCTAAACTATCAAAACAATGGCGGACACCCGTATGAAATACTTCTCCGACGAGCATAAAAGTGTATCCAGAGGAGAAAAACAATATAAATCAAATCATGTTTTGACTTTTATACATTCTGATCACATGACACGTGAAAAAGTTCTAGCCAGCCAGCATGAAGAATAAAAAGTACCGATTTTCTTTGTTTAGAACCAAGCTGCTGGTTGCTGGGGGGACGTGACATCAGACTATTGAATCCAATTGAATGCACAGTTTATAGCCTAGAGGCATCTAACGAGGACATCGGTTTCTGTCTGTCGGCTGCATGGACACCAATACTATTCTTTAGTCAGGCCAGCCCACTCTAAGCTCTTTATTCAAGGTTCTTTTTCCAGTTTTCTTTGAGTCTGCCCCTTTCGACTTTTGGCATCAGCCGTTCATTCAGTGGATCGCAATTCCCCTTTATCAACAAAACAGGATGAATTGGTTTTAGTTTTGGCCCATTACAAAAAAAAAATAAAAGAAGCCCCGTTCATTTCAAGTTTAACTCCGTAATGATGTCTACCTATTATCCGATCTACACCCCCTCCCCCTCCCTTCCCCCCACACTCTCTTCCGGTTTTCTGGTCTAGGCATACTAACTCCCCCCCCTCCCCCCTCCCCCCAACCCCCCCCCCCGTACCCCTTCCAGACGGTAATAACTATCTCCCCCCCCCCCCCCCCATCATCTACCTCAGTGAATGAATGAATTCAATCAAGGGTGTTTGATACAGACCAGCCTTTGGTGGTGATTTGAAAAACACTGATCAGCCTTTGTGCGGCTATGTGGTCTTGTGGTATGACGCTCGCTTTTGAATCGGAAGGTCCTGGGTTCGTTCATTCGTGCCTCGCTCGGCGCATAGTTGAGTCCTTGGAAATAGGCTCTTTACTCACATTCTCTCACCGTACTCAGGTGTAAAATCAGTACTGGTCGTTAACAGCATTGTATTTTTTTCAGAAATAAATTGTAATATCGCCTAACATCCAGCCATGTCCCGTCCTACATTTTGACCATTCACCCCTTGTAAAGCGTTTTGAGCACGTTTAGTGGATATTGCGCTTTATAAAAGCTCATTTTTTGGCTGGTGATTTCAAAACACTGGAGTTGTAGAATATCGAAAATCAAGCAAAACCAACTTTAACCCTCTCCGTACCAACCACAGGAAAATCATCACATTCGTTACGATAATAAACATTTTTCTTTTTCAAATTTCTTCTGTACATCATCAAATTTTAAAGAAAATGAACAGTGTGTTGTAGAGCATGTTTTGCTAAAGAAATTATGTATCGCAGGAATTTTACTGCTATTGTGTTGTGAGTGATAAAAAATATATTTTTGTGTTAGTTGGGTGTGAAGTTTTGGGGGAAATCCTGAAAATGGCTGGTAAGGAGAGAGTTAAAACTCGTTCATTTTAAAGCCAAATGTCTGTAGAAGACGATACGATTACCTCCAATTGAATCACGTCAAGGGGAAGATGGGAGTGTTTAGAAAATTTTGGCCAGAAAACCCGTCCCTTTCATTTCAAGTTTAACTCCGTAATGATGTCTATCTATTATCCCCTCTACACACACACACACACACTCTCTCTCTCTCTCTCTCTCTCTCTCTCTCTCTCTCTCTCTCTCTCTCTTCCGGTTTTCTGCTCTAGCCATACGCCCCCCCCCCCCCACCCCAACCCCTTCCAGACGGTAATAACTACCCCCCCCCCGCCCATCATCTACCTCCGTGAATGAATAAATTCAATCAAGGATGTTTGATACAGACCGGCCTTTGGTGGTGATTTGAAAAACACTGGAGTTGTAGAATATCTAAAAGTAAGCAAGACCTACCCAAAAAAAAACTGTTTCTTTTAAAATCCTAATGTCTGTAGAACACGATACGATTACCTCCGATTGAATTACGTCAAGGGGAAGATGGGAGTGTTTTGTTTACACATATGAACTGTGCGGCTAGGTGGTCTAGAGGTATGGCACTCGCTTTCGGATCGGAAGGTCCTGGGTCGCTGTTGACCAGGGACCCCGTGTTTAGCGCAGTGAGCAGGTTTAGTGGATATTGCGCTATATAAAAGCTCGTTTATAAACACTGGGGGTGTAGAAAATCGAAAAGCAAGCAAAACCAACCCCTCCCCCTTCCCCCCCCCAAAAACAAAAAAAACAAAAACAAAAACAAAACAAAAAAAAACTGATTCATTTTAAAGCCAAATGTCTGTAGAACACGATACGATCCTACCACTGATTCAATAGGCTTCAACAGTCGTGACGTCACTTCCCTCGTAATGACGCATAGTAACTTATTAATTGGCTCTAAACTATCGGAACAATGGCGGACGCCCTTATGAAATATTTCTCCGACGAGCATAAAAGTGCATCGAGAAGAGAAAAACTTATAAATATGATCATGTTTTGACTTTTACACATCTGATCACATGACATATGAAAGTTCTAGCCAGCATGAAGAATTAAAAGTACCGATTTTCTTTGGTAAGAACGACGATGGCCGCCGTTGCTGGGCGACGTGACATCAGACTATTGAATGCTATTACCTCAAGGGAAAGATGGAAGCGTTTTGTTTACACAGATGACCTTGGGGCTATGACGTGGTCTGGTCTTCTGGTATGACGACACTCGCGTTCGAAAGGAAGGTCCTGGGTTCTTAAATAAATATTTAGGCCAGTAAATTCATCCTTCAAATATTGATCGATTATATAATACTCCTCATCTTGTCCAAAATATCCCTCTAAAACAGGGGACTCAAAACTGAATGAAAAATCCACCACATCATTATTTTTTTTTAAATTAAGCGTTTATATAGCGCAATTTCCTCTAAACATGCTCAACGCGCTTTACAAGGGGTCCCAGACCATGAGCAACGCGTAACATGTAGAACGAGACACCCCCCCCCCCCCATCACACACACACGAAAGAAAGAAAAAAAGCCGTTTAGCATGTAATGTTATGTTTGACATAATATTGGAATTTTCTTGTGAGGAAAATTGATTTTAAAGACGAATTTATCAGATTTAGAATATTTAAGATTCCTGAAGTTTCGATAGAATGAAGATGACGTCACTCGGGTCTTTTTCATTGTATTTTTTTTTTTTTTTTTTTGTCATCTGCGTTTATGAGTAATTCTCACTAAACTGTATTATCCAGACTATAAACGTTCCAGGTTACACATCGTTTTGTGTGTTAGTCCGTTATATTTCCGGATGGCAATGTTGTGAACTTCTTAGCCAAGCGCATACTTTCTATTAGAAACCAACACCGTCTGCAATGAGGCATACTTATTATATATCACTTCTAAAATTCTAAAAGCAAGATCTGAATTAGATTTTAAGTCACGTGCACACACACACAACACACACACACACACATACGCAGACATACAAGACAAATAAAGAACTTGGTACTGTTATCCCCCTAAATCTGTTTTATAAGTACATTGATGGTATGCTGTTGGAATCTACATCTGATCCCTATTTGTTCCCAGTTCCCCTATGTCTTACTTTTTCTTGGATGCTTTAATTGTAATTCTAGAACTATTTACTATCCCATTTTCTTCCTTTTTACTGGCGCTGATATTATAATTTATAGATAGTTTTCGCTTGGCTAAGAAGTTCAAAACATTGTCATCCGGAAGTATAACGGACCAACACACAAAACTATGTGTAACCTTGAACGTTTATAGTCTGGTTAATACAGTTCAGTTAGAATTACTCATAAACGTGTATGGCAAAAAAACAATAACAAAAACCTGAGTGACGTCATCTTCGAACTATCTATTTGTTTTGCAAGCGCCGTAAAACCCTTAAAAACAAACAAACAAACAACCAAAGAAGCGTGTTTTTGCTAAGGTAGGTTGGGCACCGAAGGGAGTGTTCTGTTCTATTCTAGCTTACACGAATTAACGAAAAAGGCGAATAAAAGAGTGACAAGGAAGAAGACGAGGCGAAGAAGTTCGAAATCGATCGGAAATGAGGAAAAGAACATTCTGGATCGGCCTGCTGGGAATTCCCCCCTGCCCCGTCCCCTTCCCCCCCCCCCCCGCCCCCCCCCCCCCCCCCCCCCCATCCTGACATGGTAGAAGATGGAGGTGAAAGGAGGAAAGAAGACACGAGAAGTGGGTGGGAGAGTCAGGCAATTTATCTGTTAAGTTTGACGCCTGTAGATAGAACGAAGTTGACGTCACTCAGGTCTTTGTTTTTATTTCTTTTTTGCCATCCATGTTTATGAATAATTTGATTCAATAGTATGATGTCACATCGCCCAGCAACAAAGAAAATCTGTACTTTTTATTCTTCATGCTGGCTAGAACTTTTCATATGTCTTGTGATTGTTCCGATAGTTTAGAACCAGTTACTAAGTCACCATTCGTCATTATGAGGGAAGTGACGTTACGACTGTTGAAGCCTATTCTCACTAAACTGTATTAACCAGACTATAAACGTTCAAGGTTACACATAGTTTTGTGTGTTGGTCCGTTATACTTCCGGATGGCAATGTTTTGAGTTTCTAAGCCAAGCGCATACTATCTATAAGAAGTGAGAAAGAAGACCCTCTCCAAAAAAAAAAAAAGCAACAAACTTATTTTCATAGCTCAGTCCGCGCCAAATTAACCAGTAGCTTTTTGACCAATCAAAACATGGAATTTGTGACACATTTCATACGTGCTCGGACAAACATAGTTGGTTGTTTATAAACAATAACGTGAATGAAATCGACCTCTCTCTGATCGTTGTTATTGTTTTCATACCGTCAAATCTGTGACGAGTTATCAGACGATTTTCTCAATCATATTATTATAAACGTTTAAATTAACACAATGGTTTTCTGTGTTGGTTCTATTGATCAAGTGGTAGAACAGCGTGTATTTTATTTAGGCGCGTGTCATCAATCGTAAAACCTCCGTAGTTTGCTATGTTTACCAATCATTGCCATTGTTTACATTATGACGACTGTCTGAAAGGCGTGACTGTCTAAGTGTCAATTCTTATCACTGTAGTATGATGGAGGTCCCGATAAATGAATTGGATTCAGTAGTCTGATGTCACGCCGTCCGGCAACGGCGGCCATCTTGGTTCTAAACAAAGAAAATCATTACTTTTTATTCTTCATGCTGGCTAGAACTTTTCATATGCCTTGTGATCAGAATGTGTAAAAGTCAAAACATGATCGAATTTTTGTTTTCCCCCCCCTCTGGATACGCTTTTATGCTCGCCGGAGAAATATTTCATACGAGCGTCCGCCAGTGTTCCGATAGTTTAGAGCAATTGTTACTAAGTTACCATGCGTCATTAGGAAGGAAGTGACGTTACGACTGTTGAAGACTATTGGTAGAGAACTCGCTGCTCACCCAAAGGGACCAAGATCGATTCCGGATGCAGTCAAGATTTTAATGTAGGCCTAATGTTTTACTAAAGACAATAGATTTAGTAGAATTTAAAAGGAGTAGTTTTTCTGGTCAGTACTTTAAATTAAAATTTATTTTAAATCACATTTTGCGAACTTGTTAAACCCCCGAAATGGCACCGATTTGGGACGGTGGGTGACAAATGGCATGAGAGTGCACGGTGTTCATTCTCCCTCTATCACATTGGAAAACACAACAACACATTCAAGATAACCTGAAGTTGGCGGGGACAAGATGCGATCTCTAAACTCTATTCCCCACCCCCTCCCTCCCTCGGGTGTCGAGTTTTCCTGTTTCAAACACAAAAAACACATCAAAACAAAACTGAAGTTGTCGAGGACAAGATGTACTCTCTAAACTTTCCTCCCCCCTCCCTTCCCTCCCTCCGTTGTCCTGTCTTCCTCTTTCAAACACCCGAACAAAATATATTATTCAAACAAACCTGAAATAGTCGGGGACAAGATGCAATCTCTAGACTTTCCTCTCTCCCCCCCCCCACGACCCCCATTTCCCTCTAGTTTCCAGTCTTCTGATCATCCAACAAACACAACAACACATTCAAACTAGCCTGAATATGTCGGGGACAGATGCAATCTCTAAACTCCCCCCCCCATCCCCACCCCTCCCTCTAGTATCCAGTCTTTCTCTTTAAGACACAACATCACATTCAAGTTAACCCCAAGTTGTTGAGGATAAGATGCAATCACTAAAATTTCCTCCCCCCACCCTCCCCTCCGGTGTCCAGTCTTCCTCTTTCAAACACAACACATTCAAACAAAACTGAAGTTGTCGGGGACAAGGTGCAATTTCTAGACTTTCCTCTCTCCTCCCCCCCCCCCTTTCGCCTTCCTCTCCCCCTCCGGTATCCAGTCTTTCACATCAAACACAACAACACATTCAAGTTAACCAGAAGTTGTCGGGGACAAGATGCAATTTCTAGACTTTCCTTCCCACCCCTCTCCCCCTCCGGTATCCAGTCTTCAACATCAAACACAACAACTCATTCAAGTTAACCAGAAGTTGTCGGGGACAAGATGCAATTTCTAGACTTTCCTTCCCACCCCCCTCTCCCCTCCGGTATCCAGTCTTCCACATTAAACACAACAACACATTCAAGTTAACCAGAAGTTGTCGGGGACAAGATGCAGTTTCTAGATTTTCCTTCCCACCCCCCTCTCCCCCTCCGGTATCCAGTCTTCCACATCAAACACAACAACACATTCAAGTTAACCTGAAGTTGGCAGGGAAAAATACAATTTCTAAACTCTACTCCCCCCCCCCCCCCTCCCCCCTCCGGCATCCAGTCTTCCTCTTTCAAGCACATAATAAAAACCCCAATTGAAACAAATCTGAAGTTGTCGGGGACAAGATGTGCTATCTAAACCTTCCTCTCTCCCCCCCCCCCCCCCTACCTACCTCCCTCTATCCGGTGTCCAGTCTTCCTCTTTCAAACACAGCACACAACGACACATTCAAACTAACCTGAAGTTGGCGGGAGAAAAGTTGCAATCTCTATAGATAGAATGATGTTGACGTCACTCAGGTCTTTGTTATTGTTTTTTGCCATCCGCGTTTATGAGTAATTCTCACTAAACTGCATTAACCAGACTACAAACGTTCAAGGCTACACACAGTTTTGTGTGTTGGTCCGTTATACTTCCGGAATGCAATATTGTGAGCCTCTTAGCCAAGCGCATAATATCTATAGATAGTATGCGCTTGGCTAAGAAGCTCATAACATTGCCATCCGGAAGTATAACGGACCAACACACAAAACTATGTGTAACCTTGAACTTTTATAGTGTGGTTGATACAGTTGAGTGAGAATCATTCACAAACGCGGATGGCAAAATACAATAACAAAGCCTTGAGTGACGTCATCTTCGTTCTATCTATACTCCCCGCCCCCTCGCCCCCCCCCCTACCCCAACCCCATCCCCCGCCCCTTCTTCCAACTCCCCGGGGAAACATAGAATGGAAAAAAAAACCCCCAAAAAAACCCCCCCAAGGAACACATTTTTCCTTAAAAATGAAGAAGCAAGCCGTCACAAAATCGATAATAGAAGGATGAACATTCTAGAACGCCCCTTTGGGGAATTTGAAAAAAAAATATCAGACAAACTTGTCAAGGATTGATTGATGTAGGAAGAGGAGGGAAGGAAACAACGACATAAAACGTCTTGTATAGCGTTAAACGAACAATAGCAATTGCTTGCTACCTTTTAGACCGGACGCCGGTCTATCGATACGAATTTTCCCCCGTCATAAATATGATCTTAAGATTGTATTATAGGGTATCTAAAATGAAGCCTATTTACTAAAATAAAATTTGACAAATTGAGCTTTCATATAGCGCAATATCCACTAAACGTGCTCAAAGCGCTTTACAAGGGGTCTCTAGATAACAGCAACACTTAACATGTAGGACGAGACATGACGGAAAATAAGATCTCGACTGCACCCGGGATCGATCCGGTCCCTTTGCGTGTGAAGCGAGTGCTCTACCAACTGAGCTATAGTGACCGCCATAGATATGGAACTTGGGTTTAATATTTTATTCGTCATGGTTGAGAATGGACACACTTACTAAAATTTGCACAAATCTGAACATTTGTCGGAGTATCTACATCCCTGTTTCTATTTTGTTATTTTAAAAAAAAAAAAAATGAAACTTTACATAGAGCAATATCCACAAAATGTGCTCAAAGCGCTTTACAAAGGGTCCCTGTTGTCCAACGGCATCACGTAACGTGTAGGTCGAGACATGACATGACGCCTGTTAGGCGATATTTCATTTTTATTTTCCTACAGAGACAACGCTGTTAACGGCCAGTTACTCATAATATTATTACACCTGAGTGCGGTGAGATAATGTGATTATAGAGCCTTATCCGTAAGGCTCATGGAGCCGGAGTTTATCCCGGTTTCTACAGCGTGAAACGGATAATATATCATTTGCTTGCTACTCTTTGGATAGAACGCACAGAATATTTCTTCAGAATATGACATCATTTTCCAAGATACTGTCTGCCGAATCATTACCCATAATTCTATTCCACGAACATAACGCATGGCAATGCTATAAAAGGAAGTGTATAATACAATTCATTCCACACAACAGACCTCCTACATAGAAAATCTATAGGGAATGAGATTAGCGGAAGAGTAGCGTCCCTTGTTTGGACGTCACCCATAGTCTGTGACGTCACCGTTAAAAACGTTATTAGAGAGAGAACGTCATGTTGGTTGTGCGCGGAAGCGAGGACGAGAGACGCGTGCGCAGAACTAACATGACGTTCTCTCTCTAATAACTTTTCCGCCGGGCACGTCACAGACTATGGGTGACGTCCAATCAAGGGAAGCTACTCTTCCGCTAATCGCATTCCCTATATCCAGTTATAGCGTCAACAAAACAACCCCCTCGTATTATCACATTATCTGTATCCTAGGAAACAACAATGGTCGTCTAAATCAGTCGTTGATTGGTCGAGGCGAGTGTGACGTCATAAAGCCTTATAATAATATCTTCATAATATATTTGTGATGCGCCATGTCGAAACGGTATTAAATTGTGGCGGTTTCGAGTGGTGAAGCTTGAGTTTTTAATAATATCTGAAATTATCTATAAGATGTGCTTGCGTGGCTCAGCGGTACGGTCTTTGCTTCCTACCCGAAAGGTATCAAGTTCGATCACCCGCCGCTGCCCTGTGTGGCCTTGAGCAAGTCACATCACCTCGCCTTAGCTCAATTTGCGGCGCTGCACTACGGCTGACGCTTGGGTTATTCCAGTCTTCCCTTGGGATAGACCATAGAGACAAATTTCCCCTATGGGATGAATAAAGGGAATTTTAATCATTTATTTATCTATTATAATGTTATTGAGAAGAAAGAATACAAATTCCCAAGCAGATAATGTTTATAACCGTCTTTAATATCTCTTACGTCTAAAAGGTGGTCCATGAAGCCTGAGTTTATCCCGGTTTCTATAGCGTGAAACGGAACGATAACAATTGCTTGCTACCCTTTGGATACCACTCTCTCTCTCTCCTTCTCTCTCTCTTACTCTCTCTCTCTCTCTTTCTTTCTCTCTCTGTCTTTCTCTCTCTCTTTCTATCTATCTATCTATTCATCTACATATATAGATAGCTAGCTATCCATCTGTTTATCTCTTTCGCTCTCTCTCTCTCTCTCTCTCTGTGTCTCTCTCTCTCTCTCTCTCTCTCTCTCTCTGTCTCTCTCTCTCTCTCTTTCTTAATATTTTTCTTTTCGTTCATAGGAAAAAAATGTAAAAAAAAAACCTTTTGAGAGCTTGACGATTGGTAGAGAATATTGTGGATACAAGACGACAGAATAAAACTCTCCATTTATCCAAAAATTGTATCGACAGTAATGGATGGATGATGCTATGAACAGTCGGTTATAATATTATTATTGTTGTTGTAGAAGAATGAGATGGTAGTTATTAGGTTCTTTGCATTTCATTATAAGTGATGAAGGAATAGTGAGAATATTAATAGTAGAATAGTAATGATTAATAGCGAATAAATACGGACTTTTCATCTTTTCAAAACTGATGTTATAAATTATATTAATTCCGAAATTGGTGCTGTAGGTGATTATATATATATATATATATATATATATATATATATATATATATATATATATATATATATATATATATATATATATATAATTGTAATATTTACCACGAATTTGGAGTCTGTCAACATCAATGTTTACGGCCATCGTCAGGACTGTGTGTTACATGGGTTTCAGTTGTTGTTGATTGTTGAAGTTGACATATATATATATATATATAATATATATATATATATATATATATATATATATATATATATATATATATATATATATATATTAGTGATATAGTGGTTATGTGGACTTAAGTTGCCTTGATATATCAGAACATAGTCAATTCGTGGTGTGTATTCTGTAAGGCAGTGTGTTGTATATATATGTGTGTGTGTGTATGTGTGTGTGTTGCGTGTGCGAACGTGTTTGCAGTTAACAAAAAAATTCTCAACTTTATCTTTTTTCAGAAGGTTTGTTTTGTCATAACAAATAATATTATTAGACATTTCTAAAACTGTAGGCGTATTTTTGTTTTACTATTCAAAACCCAAGCTAGTCTGTAGCCCAATGGTTAAGCAGCGAGTGTGAGTGGCTGTAAACAGGACCTTCCCGTGTTCGAATACGACCGAGGACACTTTTGTTGAGCCACATTTTAGTATAAATCGATTGTCATATATGTTTTGTTTTTATTTTTGAAAAAATGTAGTGAATGAATGAATTAATTAATTAATTCATTTATATCTCTATTTTTTAAGTTTATTTATTTATATATTTATTTATTTATATATCTATTCTTTCTTTATTTATCTATTTATATATCAATTATTTATTATTTATTTATTTATATATCTATTTTTATTCATGTATCTATTTAGTTATTCGTTCATTCATTCCTTCATTCACTTATTTACCGATGTCTATATGTCATAGGAGATACTGAGTGATGAATATTTATTTCTAACCAAAATGATTTCATTCACTAATCTACCCAAACCGTGGAAATATCTTTGCTTTTTTGCCATTGCAATTCTGTATTATTCCGTTCTTTTACTTTGGACAACAAAATGAAATTCAAATTGTTTTTTTTTTTTTTTTCATTCGGGTACTAGACTAAATTAGGCAATATTTTTCCGTTGTTAATTTTACAGTCCTACCCGTAACGATGCTGTTGTTTTTTTTTAATTTTTTATTTTTAATCTTGAGAATTTAATTAATTGTTTTTTATTGATGCAATAAATCATCAAAAAATTAATGGAAAACATCCGGGTTTCTTTCTTATAAATTAATTTGTTTCGATTTTTGATAATTCCAAATTTACGTTTTATTTCGCTGTGAAGAGCTTTGTCTTTGCTCTTTTATTTGATGCCAGTTGTATTTCTCTAAAGCAAGTTGTTGTTAAACTGTTGGAAAAAATAGGATTCAATAGTCTGATGTCATGTCTGCCAGCAATGAGCAGCTTGGTTTTAAACAAAGAAAATCGGTACTGTTTATTTTACTTGCTGGCTAGAACTTTTTCACATGTCATGTGATCAGAATGTACAAAAGTCAAAACACGATCAGATTTATAATGATTTCCTCCTCTGGAGACGGTTGTTGATATTTTGAAACTTTATTTGGAAATGTTTTGGGGATATAATTGGCTTTTGAAAGGAATTAGAGATTTTGTTGTGTTCATGTTGTGTTTCAAATAACAATAAATAATATTAAAATGGAATAGAAGCTACAATGTAATTAACAACGTTACAGCTTTCCCCCGTTATCAACAAAACACGATGACTGAGACACTAAAAACTAACGAGAGACAAAGGCAGGTGATGTGGCCTCTACAATTTGTCAACAAAACACGA
Source organism: Berghia stephanieae (assembly GCF_034508935.2). Classification (NCBI taxonomy): domain Eukaryota; kingdom Metazoa; phylum Mollusca; class Gastropoda; order Nudibranchia; family Aeolidiidae; genus Berghia; species Berghia stephanieae. The sequence goes on along the minus strand of NC_088373.1, from coordinate 18,827,735 downwards.
TGACTGAGACACTAAAAACTAACGAGAGACAAAGACAGGTGATGTGGCCTCTACAATTTGTCAACAAAAACACAATGACTGAGACACTAAAAACTAACGAGAGACAAAGGCATGTGATGTGGCCTCTACAATTTGTCAACAAAACACGATGACTGAGACACTAAAAACTAACGAGAGACAAAGAAAGGTGATGTGGCCTCTACAATTTGTCAACAAAACACAATGACTGAGGCACTGAAAACTAACGAGAGACAAAGACAGGTGATGTGGCCTCTACAATTTGTCAACAAAACACGATGACTGAGACACTAAAAACTAACGAGAGACAAAGACAGGTAATGTGGCCTCTACAATTTGTCAACAAAACACGATGACTGAGACACTAAAAACTAACGAGAGACAAAGACAGGTGATGTGGTCTCTACAATTTATTAACAAAACACGATGACTGAGACACTAAAAACTAACGAGAGACAAAGACAGGTGATGTGGCCTCTACAATTTGTCAACAAAACACGATGACTGAGACACTAAAAACCAACGAGAGACAAAGACAGGTGATGTGGCCTCTACAATTTGTCAACAAAACACAATGACTGAGACACCAAAAACTAACGAGAGACAAAGACAGATGATGTGGACGTTTCAGGTTTCACCCTTTATCAACAAAACACGATGACTGAGAGACCTAAGACGAATGGGGGACAACGACAGGCGATGTCGACGTTTCAGGTTTCACCCTTTGTCAACAAAATACAATTTGATGAGACACTAAAAACTAACGAGAGACAAAGACTAATGTTGTGGCCGTTACTATTTGTTAATAAACCACGATGAATGAGGCACTAAGGACAAAGGAGGGACAAAGACAGGTGATTTGGACGTTGCAGCTTTTCCCATTTGTCAACAAAACACGATGAATGAGAGACAAAGACAGATAGATGTTGACGTTGCAGCTTTTCCCATTTGTCAACAAAACACGATGAATGAGAGACAAAGACAGATAGATGTTGACGTTGCAGCTTTTCCCATTTGTCAACAAAACACGATGAATGAGAGACAAAGACAGATAGATGTTGACGTTGCAGCTTTTCCCATTTGTCAACAAAACACGATGAATGAGAGACAAAGACAGATAGATGTTGACGTTGCAGCTTTTCCCATTTGTCAACAAAACACGATGAATGAGAGACTAAAGACAGGTGATCTCTACAATTTGTCAATAAAACACGATGAAAGAAAGACAAAGACGAATGATAAACGTCTCCGATTCATCAATAGTGTCTTATTCAACTAGTTTTGCTGACAAAGGGGAAACTAGAAACGTCCAGGTCTATCTGTCATTGTAAATAAAATTATAGCGTCTGTTCCCTTTTATTATTATAATTGTTTTATTTAAAATATTTCTTCAAGCTTCAAATACAAAAATTTCCATCATGAAAAAGTTACTCTTTTGACATTTTGTTTGTTATTGGTTAATTTTCGTCATGTTGTATTGTTACCTCATTAGTATTCATGTATTCAAAGTTAATCTATTAGATCTCCATTATTTTAAATCGTTATATATTATTATTATTCACAGTTAAATTATTTTTTAAAACGTTATGTTCATTCGAAGTTATACATATTTTAGTTTCTATGAAAAATTCATGTCATACGTTTGTTGATACAATAACATTAGATTAGCTTATCTCTACGTTGAAGATATTGATTTTTTTTAAATGGAGCTTTTATATAGTGGAATATCCACTAAACGCGCTCAAAGCGCTTTACAAAGGTTCTCTGGCCAACAGCAACATTTAACATGTAGGACGGGACATTACGCCTGTTAGGCGATATTACATTTTTTTCCAACAGAGACAACGCTGTTAACGGTCAGGTACTCATTGACCACCTAAGTACGGTGACAGAATGTGAATAAAGAGCATTTTCCAAGGACTCAACTATGCGCCGAGCGAGAGAGGCTCAAACGAACCCAGGACCTTCCGATCCGAAAGCGAGTGTCATACCACTAGACGGCATAGCCGCGTTTAGATTAAATTAATATTTGGCTAAAAATAATACAAAAAAAAAGCTTTGGAAAATTAATCTATAGTTGTATATCAAACCAATGCACAAAGCAGTATATCTAATACCTTTAATGATCATTAAAATACGCTCACCTCAGGTCTTGTTAGAATTTTAGGATAAATTGGAACAGACAGAAATCATAATTGGATTTTTTAAAATATGCGACTGATCGTATTAAACAGTTATTATGTCGTGGTCTGTCAGGTATTGACAATCAACTTTAATTTTTTAATTTTTTTTATTGAGCATTTATATAGAGCAATATCTACTAAAGTGCTCAAAGCGGTTTACAAGGGGTCCTGACTAACAGGAACATTTAAAATGTAGGACGGGACATGACGCCTGTCGGGCGATAATACATTTTTTTTCAGACAGAGACAACGCTGTTAACGGTCAGGTACTCATTGACCACCTAAGTACGGTGACAGAATGTGAATAAAGAGCATTTTCCAAGGACTCAACTATGCGCCGAGCGAGAGAGGCTCAAACGAACCCAGGACCTTTGGATTCGAAAGCGAGTGTAGTACCACAAGACCACATAGTAGCCGCATTTTAAGATCTAAATTTTATAAATCTGAAAAGGTGTGTCTGAAACAGTGCCTGAGAAAGTAAAAAGAAAAAAAATATAAGAAAAAAAAAATCCCAAAAAATCAGCCTTCCTCCTTTCTGTTTTACCGGTACTATTTCTTATACACCTTTTTTAGATTTTATAAAATTATCTTACACCAGTGCTTTACAAAAGATAAATCCGGACGTATAACGAACCAACATACAAAACTTTGTGTAACCATAAATTTTTATAGTTTGGTTCATACAGTTTCGTGAGAATTGCTCATAAACGTGGATGACAAAAATAAAAAAAAACTTTGAGTGACGTCAACTTCATTCTATCTTTATTACGATCTTCCCCCTAGAACAAAATCTGAAGGCGGTGATGACGTGGCCCAAGACGAAGAGGAAGTAGACATCGATTTGGAGGACCCGGATGTTGAAAAGGCAGCCATTAAAATCCAGGCAGGGTTCAAGGGGTTCAAGGCCAGGAAGGAAGTCCAGGAGAAGTCAGCACGGTCGGAGGGAGAGGTGAGGATTTTTTTGAGATTTTGAGGAATTAATTTTTATAGGTAAATAGTTACAAGACTCTCATGGACAGAGAAGAAAACTAATAAAGAAGTATTAGAGCAAGCTGAAACAAAAATGTTACTAATTCGTACATTAAGAAAAAAATAAATGCAATTTTTAGGGCACCTAAATCGACATAAATGTATTGAACATCTTGCTCTCACATGAAATATAAAAAGTAAAAAGAGGAAAGCTAGACTAAGAAAAACATATTTGAATAGTTTGAACAGCTGGGTGATAAAGAAAGAGAAGAGTAATAATATTCGTTTTCTGAGGTTATCTGATCAGAGAGATGAATGGCGTACCATGATCGCGGATGTCTGGCACAGACTTGGTACTTGAAGAAGAGCAGAAGTTACACATTGATATTGCTGTAAGAGAATAAGACGCTTTAGGAAAATAATAATACGCAAACATACACGTCGCAATTTAGTTACAGGCGCGATGTAAAAGACTAGACAAAATAGGTGAGGAATTCTTGAGATTTTCAAGAATCGTTTTTATAGTTAAACGATTCGTCTGAGTTTTTCCAGCCTCTATTGATTGAAAATAGATTTTCAGGAATAAATTTTATAGTTAAATAATTCGTCTGAATTTCTTCAACCTCTATTGAACACATATTATGTCCTGATTTGAATTTAGATAACGATATAAATAAAGCTTTTGATACAACAAGTCAACGTCGTTTACAATGTTTTAAATAGCGTGTCGGGTGCAGGAAGTCGATGAGCTTTGCAGAAATAATCATTTTAGAAAATGTCATTGATCTGTTAGAATTTAGGATAGTCAGTGGACGAAAGGCAATGTAGGCAGATATAAAACTTTAAGAAATGAAGTAACAAAAACAAGTAGATTGGTTTCAGTAGGAGAGAAAGAGAACTCGTAATTGTAGATGTACTTACACCAAAGAAGATGTACTTACACCAAAGAAGATGTACTTACACCAAAGTAATTCCGTACTGTCACGTAATATAATTGAAATAAAATACAACCAAAAATAGCTTGTTAAAACCCGCTATCTTAACAATCATTTCTTATAATAATAATAATGATTTTGATTAAGGTCGCCATTTTGACAATTCAATTTAGAGATTGAAAGAGTTATGAAATTGTTAAAATGATAATAAGAAATGGATATTTATGATAGTATTAAAATGATGCATTTGACATTTAATTTGAGCACATTATCCTTGCTTTGAATTTGAATCACCTGTAGATACTAATGACGCATTTGACACATGCTTTTTCATAATTTAAATTATTGAAATACATTGAAAGAAGTAAGTTATTGAATTGTATTAAATTTAATCATATTTTTTATTATAACTCAAATTATATATAATATGATTGGTTAATCTTAGCTTTATTCGATTTTTAATTATTGCAATCTATTGTCTTTTTATGTCGGGTGCATTCACTTTTTATCATCGTTTTGGCTGCAAGCTTTTAAACACATTCGCTTTCAGAGTGACGTCACCAAATAGAGCACACTGTCACTAATTTTGGCCCTTCATCAAAAACCCCTGGCATATCTGCTGAAGATTTAAAAAATTTGTTTCTCCTACAAGTGTCAAGATTTGACAAGGTTTATACATCTTACAATGTACAATGTCAACTTTTGATAAAAACAAACTTGATTTGGTTATTTTTAGAATAGCTCACAGACTCGTTGTGAATGGATGGCCAAAATGCGAGACGGTGCTCTATTTTCACAAAATTAAGAATTCATAGTGATTAGAAACGAAGCTTTACACATATTATATTTAAATTTCTAGAAGTGTGATAACTAACATTATTTGCATTTTATAGTCAGTAGTTAGACATTTCACTATTATGAAAATAATTTGACGACCCATTGTTGAAAGAAATGAAAAATTAAAGAGAATTTTAAAAAAAGGTTTCAGTGAGGTAAAAGGATAAAGAGATCGTATTTTAGTTTAACCCTCTCCATACCAACTACAGGAAAATCGTCACATTCGTTACGATACAACCAACATTTTTCTTATTCAAATTTCTTTTGTACATCATAAAATTTAAGGATAATGAACAGTGTGTTGAAGAGCATGTTTTGCTGAAGAAAGTATGTATCACAAGAATTTTACTGCTATTGTGTTTGAGTGATGAAAAATATATTTTTGTTTTGGTTGGGTGTGAAGTTTTGGGGAAAATCCTGAAAATGGCTTTTATGGAGAGATAAAAATGACACTTAAATAATACTGAAATGGATACAACTTGAGGACTAAGCATAACAATGGCTCCACGATAATGAAATGAGTGTAATCAAGTCTTCAATTTCAAAACATGACTTTTCAATGAGACCAGGTAAACAGTGTATTGTACAGACAGAAATATGTCATCTCTAAATCTTCTATTCTGTTACATATTTTATTCTTCTTTTCCGCTGCTACAAAAAAAAAAAAAAAAACAAACCAAAAAAAACAACAAATTTACAAAAAAGGAAAAACAAACAGAAAAAGCAAACGACGACAACAACGAAGAGGAAGTAGATATTGACCTGAGTGACCCGGAAGTTCAAAAAGCGGCCTTGAAAATTCAGACTGGCTTCAGGGGTCACCAGGCACGAAAAGATCTTGTATCTATAAAACAGGTCGTTGTTTCCTTGGTGACTGAAAATACAGTTTAAAATCTCAAATATCTGAAAATAATATCTATATGTTTGTAAGAAACAATGTCACACAAAGCACAAATGAAAATACAAGAAATAAAAAAAAAACAAAAAAAAAAAAACCCAACCCCCTTCCCCCCCCCAAAAAAAAAAACAAACAAAAAAAAAAACAAAATAAAAAAATCAAGAAACAAAAAAAAAAACAAAAAAAAAACAACAAACAACAAAAACACAGTCCCAAAAATCAATCTGCATCGACATGGGATCGAACCTCAAACCTGGTTACCGCTCAAACAGTCACCACCCGCGTAGCAATCGTTAGCATATGTGACCCAAAACGGTATTATGTCCGGATGATTCAGACACCAAAAAGTGTATTTAGAGATAGAATGATGAGAAATTGGAGCTTAGAAGTTTTTGCAATGCAAGAAATAGACTTTATACTACACCATAACGTACAGAAATTAAACCCAAGTTGGATATTTGTGGCTATGAATTCAATTTCCCTTACCGAGTGGATCCGGACATAATACCGCTTTGATACCTTGGGTCACATATAGCCTGACACTAGAACCGTGGCCTTCGTAAAGTTATAGCCTGACACTGACCAAAAAATGAGGTCAAAATGCCAGTCTTTGGCCACAAAAGAAAACAAATCGTGAGTTGTATTCAATAGTTAAACCAATGAAATAATTTGTTTCCTTGAGCTCTACTAACGACAACTCACTGGACACTACACAAACCAAAAAAATGACGTCAAACTACCAGGCCTAGAAGGTTCTAGTGTCAGGCTATATGTTGACGATGGCTACGCTGGAACCCTCTAGGACTTATAGCTTGACGTCATCTTTTTTAGGTTTGTGCACCGTCTAGTGAGTTGTCTTTAGTAGAGCTCATGGAAACAAGTTATTCCATTGGTTGAACTATTGAATACAACTCACGATTTGTTTTCTTTTGTGGCCAGAGGCTTGTCTTTTGACGTCATTTTTTGGTCAGTGTCAGGCTATGAGTTAACGATGGCTACGCATCAGCACACCATAGAGGCTAACCGATATTTCAGGCGACTAATGGCTTATATTTTCACAAGGGTACATACAACACGCTCTAAACTCTATCCACATCTTAACGGACAAACATTGAACAATACAGCACGGGATAGGGGATAACCTCTGTAGTGAAATAGAAGAACGTCTGATTGGTAATAAGGAGGTTTAAGGTTCGATTCCCAGTTGAAGAAGCCTGACATTTGTGAGGCAGTCTGAGAAAACCCAGGAATCTTCGATTCAAGGTATGAGCCAAAATCGAAGATAAAGTGTTTCCCATAGCAACACATTTTATTCAGAAAAAAATTAATAACTTGGGTTCTAATAGACGTGGAAAGAAAATTTAAAGTGGTAAATGATCAGAAATATGTGGTCTACACACTGTTGCATACATAACTCAATTTATGACATTTGCGCATCTTTCTGTGTTATCTCAGTCAGCCACACATTTTTGAATTATTTTATCTTGTATTTTTTATATTGCTTTGTCTGGCGTTGTCTGCTATTGTTCGATACACAAATTTTCAGATATTTATCTTCAACAATTATTTCCTTCTCTCAAATTTATGGTCTCTTTGGTATATTATTCAAAACCCCAACCAACTTTATTCAATAACACCATCATGGCGTGGGGTAACATTTCCATCTGTCTGCGAGGCTCGTGTTAAAATGATTTGTGGTCTAATATAGCATTATGACGTCATACATATTAACGCTCTAATAACAACTGACGTATTTGTGACAACCTGTCTAAATATGGTATTATGCCAGGCAGGGCAAATCAGATGTTGAATAAAGATCTTCTTAACCGTACTGAGCATAGGTTCCCACACAGCACGACGAAGCTGCTTTCTGGTTTTGTTTTTGTTGATAAAGGGGAAACCCAAAACGTCCATTTTATCTGTTTTCGTATAGTAAATTGAAGCATGCATTCAATTTCACATTGTTATTTAAAGGCGACGACTGACGATAGACATAGGAATTCTGAACTCGATGGCAGACAGTTCATGGAAATACCAACAGGCTAATCTTAATGTTAATTGGGTAGAATGGTATTTCATAAGAACATGTGCTTTGATTGTTTTTTACGTCTTTATTGAATTATTATTTTTTTAAATTGGGCTATTATATAGCACAACATCCACTAAATGTGCTCAAATAGCTTTACAAGGGATCCCTGGTCAACAGCAATATTTAACATGTAGGACGGGACGTGCCGCCTGTTAGGCGATATTACAATTTTTCGGACAAAGACAACGCTGTTAAACGGTCAGGTTACACCACAAGACCACATAGCCGCACATTTCATAAGAACATGTGCTTTTATAGTTCTTGATGTCTTTATTGGATTTATTAGACATGATAATATGTGACCGGTCGTCTCAATCTAGTATTGTGTAGGGATGAACCCGTCAATGAAACGTGAATTCGTGACCCATCGTTTCAAAACGGTGTTATGTCCCGAAGAATCTGACCCAGAAAACTACGTTTATAGTTAAAAGTTATTATTGTGATTTTAGACCACAATGTTTTACATGAAGCCTCGCAGGGAAACACTTTATAACACTATCTAGGTCTTTTTAATAATGTTTAATCAGTGATAACATTTATATATATACAGCAAAGATATTAGTAAAATATCAATCCATCCATCTATATAATATAATATTTATCTACATGTCTATCCATCTATCTATCTATCTATCTATCTATCTATCTATCTATCTATCTATCTATCTATCTATCTATTTATCTATCTATCTATCTATCTATCTATTCATCTATCTATCTATCTAATATATATATAATTATGGAGTGCGGTGGGCTGGGGTGGGATTGATAGTAATCTTACAACTACCGACCAATACCTGAGGTCCATGTACTTGTTTATGTTTATAACATTTATATATTGATAATATGCTTTGTGACCAATCATTTTCAAAACAGTAGTATCTCGGGTTGATTTATATTGTTGAAGTCGAATGTGTGTGTGTGTGTGTTTGTTTGTGTGTGTATATATAAATATATATATTATATATTATATAGATATCAGCTCATATTATTATAACGTTGAGGTTTGACCCGATATGGTACCTTTTTGAAAGGATTGGTCACATTGTCAATAAATATCGTCCTTCATGATTCTTCAATAACAACATTGCTATAGCTTGCCTCTTCTGTTATTTATGTATTTATTCTCTCATCTATCGCTGCTTGCTACTAACTCACAGGATGGGCCGACGACAGAGCCGGCAAAACTAATAGAAAATAACGTTAAAATGGAAAATAAAGAGAAGGAGAGAGAAAAGGAAAATGGAAAGAAAAAGGAAGAGGAGGAGGAGGAGGTGGTGGATATAGATTTAGACGACCCGGAAGTTGGGAAAGCTGCCTTGAAAATTCAAGCTGGGTTTAAAGGTTTGAAAGCTCGGAAAGAAATAGCTCAGAAAAAGGTTTGTCTTATCGAGTCATCATCGTTGTTGTTTGTATTTGTTATTGGTTAAGGTTTATCTGTTATTATCATTATTATTGTTATTGTTATTGGTGTCGTCGTTGTTATTGTTCTTCCTCTTCTTCTTCTTCTTCTTCTTCTTCTTCTTCTTCTTCTTCTTCTTCTTCTTCTTCTTCTTCTTCTTCTTCTTCTTCTTCTTCTTCTTCTTCTAATTCTTCTTTGGTGCTTTTGTCTAAAAAGGAATCCTTTTCATCTACGTGGGGATATTTTTCATCTAATTGGGCGTGTATTTCGTCTAAAAGGGGATACTATTATTTAAATGGGCATATTTTTCGTCTAAATTGGGATTCTTTTCGTCAAAATTAAGATACTATTCGACTAAACAGCGGTACTTTTCGTCTAAATGGGGATAATTTTCTTTTAAATGGGCGTACTTTTTTTTGGTCTAAATTGGGATAGTTTTTTTTATGGTCAAAATGGGAATATTTTTCGTCTAAACGGACGCACTTGTCATCAAAATTGGGATAGTATTCGTCTAAATGGGGATACTTTTCTCTAAAAGGGCGTAGTCTTCGTCTAAACGTCGAAATGTGGATACCTTTCGTCTAAATTGAATAGTGAAACTCTTCTTCTAAACGGTCGTGCTGTTCGTTCGTCATAATGGGTGATTTTTAAATTATTTTTTTTTTCTGGGGTTACCTTTTCTATAAAGTGGGATTTTTGACACAAAATGGGGACCGTTTATCGTCTGAGTGGGGATACATGTCGTGTAAATGGGGATACTTTTCGTCTAAACGGTAATACCTTCATTCTGCCTAGACGAATAGCATCTTGAGCCATCAATATTTAATATTAAATTTTAATGGCCAAATTATTTTATTAAAATAAAATTATTTACGTGGGTCTTGATGCTTTCAATATCTTATCGTCCTGTTTTGTATTTCGTCATGTAAATGTTGCTGCTCGAAGAAATAAATATCAATGTGAAATTGAATGGAAGTTTCAAATTAAATATACGAAAACACAGATAAAATGTACGTTTTGGGTTTCCCCTTTATCAACAAAACAGGATGGAAATTGAATGTAAGTAAGCTTAATTGAATGTTTCATTCATCCTGTTTTGTTGATAAAGGGGAAACCCGAAACGTTCGTTTTATCCGTTTTTGTATATTAAATTGAAGCTTACATTCAATTTCACATTGTTATTTGTGAGTTGTATTTCGTGACTTGTATAATCTTGATATTGAGATTCCTGTGAATATGTTATGTTGCTTTATATCAAACAATATTATGGGTTGTTTTAAGGACACGTTAGGTTATCCTATGATTTTCAAACTTATATTCTTTCTTACTCTCACATTTTAAAAAGAATTATATTTTTTCTTGGTTAAATCTTACTATACCTTTTTTAAAATATAAATTATGACCTCTGAATAAGAAAGGTTGGATGTATTAAAAACGATATGCACTTATTTGCACATCATAAAATTTAAAGGAAATGATAAGTGAGTTGTATCTAGAATAGTAGGGGGAATTAGGCTAAAACTGTGCAAATTCGGGATGAAAGCATGAAAATTTGCATACAGGTTGCTAAGACCCATATAAATAACACCTGATATAGAACCACTCTGGCAATTTATCATAACAGTGCTTTTTTAGCATTTTTATTTTTTCCTATATAGCATTACTTATCCGAGGAAATAACCACGACAATACAATGTGCGTTCTAAAGTGAGAGAGAGAAAATTTTTACTCATTACTGTACTGACCTAACACACCCCCCCCCAACAAACACACACCCCGCATCTACACAAGTCCGTGCAAGGCAAACCGGACCTTAAACACTTGCATCGGGTGCCGATACATTATCTCTTACATGAACATTTGATGAGTTTTTGGGACACTTTTGAAAATTCTGGAAATAAGCTCCACAGTGGTTCATGTCGATCGTCACATTTGTTGCAGGGTTCTCTTCTATAAAAGATATAATATTAGCAAAAGCTCGACTTCTTTCAAGAACTGTGACATCATGATTATCATCAGCAGTGACATCTTTTAAATTTTTTAAAAGTATCGTGCATGACAAATTTTATGGTATAGGGCGGTAGTGTGGCTCCTGAGCGACTAAATCTCCTCCGGCAATAAATGACAACATATCAGAATCTTTTATAGATAACGCTATTTCACGAATATTTTCTTCCATATCTGTTGTCATTACAGAATGGAGTACTCCCGATTCCATGTTTTTACAAAAAAGCACGTTTGTTTATTATTGCCAATCTCTAATTTTGAACGTTGTCTCATTATTCTCGTGGGTTGCAAAATATATTCATTGGGTGACTCCTCCAAGTCAAATGACGAAGTTTGGAATTCTTGGAGGGCAATTCTTTCAGATTTCTTTAATTCTAATCGCCTAATTTTGATGGCATTAAATTTTACACGACAATACTTATGCCACTTAGCATCATTTTGTTTTAAGCTTTCAATAATCTCATTTCTTTCTGATGAATTAAAAAAATAGATGCATCCAACTTGTTTTCATCACAAACCAAAGAATTGAATTGTGTTAAATCTTCAAAAAGAGTTTCATAGCCTTGCCCATTGTCATACCTCCTCCACTTAGAGGGACATTATAAACGGTCTGTGTTATCTTGTTGTCATATCAAACACTTGTCGCAGTCTCTGGGAGCAGTTCTTTTTGCTATTGTACGTGTATCTGAAATCATGCAAACGCATTCCTTTATTAGGCATATGCAATATTCTTTCATAACTCTCTGTCTCTTTCTTTCGTTCTTTCTGGTAAAGACCCATCATCAGCAGGCAAAATGTGCAGTATAAATAGAACATTCTCCCATTGTCCCTTTGAGGTAAATAACGTAAAGTAAATAACTTGCCACAATACAGCATCATAGTGGTTGATGATGATGATAACGATGATAATTATAGCAATGTAAGTGGTATGCTGACTCTTTACTGTCATCAAGTTTGACCGAAACAGGTTTTAACTCACTTAAAATGATTATAGCAGTATTTTTGGAAAGAAAAGAAAACAGGAGGAGGGGAGAAGGAGCACTGTCCTTTGTCAACACCGGTTATCGGCATTTATTGAGCTGT
>NC_088373.1:18792814-18810314 GCF_034508935.2 Berghia stephanieae | reverse complement strand
CATTATCATCATCATCGTATACCATTACGTCTCCTTGTTGTTTGACATACTGTCAATCCCCATTTGGAATTTTTTCAATTACTGCATGACTTGTGTGGTCCTCCAGACTGCCATCACATGACCAATCGTCTCATGCCGGGGCCAAGCAGGTGCCAGAAATGGATTTTAACTCAAAATACCCAAAATTAATGAAAGTTTGGGTTTATAGTTCGTTTGCACCAGAAGCTATAATATCTCCTCAATTAGCAGTGGTAGTAGTAGTAGTAGTAGTAGTAGTAGTAGTAGTAGTAGTAGTAGTAGTAGTAGTAGTAGTAGTAGTAGTAGTAGTAGTAGTAGTAGTAGTAGTAGTAGTAGTAGTAGTAGTAATTGTAGTAAGCAATAACAATTGCTTGCTATCATATGGATAGGACTCTAGTCTATTTCAAAGTACTTTCCACCAGATCGAACAGACCCAGCTACCCAATCAGTGCTGGAAAAAAAATCTAGACTTCACCCAGGATCGATCTCGGCCATTTTTGTGTTTGTATATTTTGCTTGTGAAATGAGTGCTCTACCAACTGAGCTATCGGGACCCCCCAATGAGATACCATAAACTATAACAAAAAAAAACAAATTTCATACTTATTTCTGATCGTCAATTCTATTCTTCTCAGTATCAATATCACATCTACGTATAACCGGCTTGAGGCGCTGGGTCACATATTATAGAGTTTGATCCTATTCAAATCCCCGTCGTCAGCCCTACCTATGACTCACTCACACACACACACACACATACACACACACACACACACATATATATATATATATATATATATATATATATATATATATATATATATACACACAAACACACACATTTACCCACAGACATCACATGTCATTCACAAACCCCACCCCCACCCACCCACCACCTCTCCACCCCCAAGCCCCAATACTGTTTCCCTCGTCTCCGCATTCTAGAAAGTTCTATTCAAATCCCATGTGTTTATCTGAGTATATATAATCTCTTCTGCCAGAAACAGACAGTACAATATTTTTTGTGTGTAAATTTTAAAACAACATAGTTTGATTTGGCATGTTTTATTCTGTGTTGTAAAACCCAAAAAACTAGAGGTGCATAGATTATGAGTCAATAAAATGGAGAGAAAGATAAAGGTAGTAAATATGACTCATATATTATAAGGGAACAACACCAAACAAACGACGTTTCGGTCTTTGGTCTTTTTCAAGTAAAACACTTGATAAAGGCCAAAGGCTGAGACGTCGTTTTTTTTTTTTTTGGGGGGGGGGGGGTTTGGTGTTGTTCCCTTATTTATGAGTCCCATTTACTCACCTTTATCTTTCTCTCGATTTGATCCGTGTTATAATGCTCTGAAAAAGTGTGAATGAAATGAAACATGGTCAGACAAGACAAGCATGAAAGAACAATACAAGAAAAATCAATCATCCCAAAAATCAGCAAAATATTCGCCACTGGGGATTTCTGGTGTGCATTTGTTTTTCATTGTTTCTTGCTGGGTGGGGTTCCTGACATCCCATAGTGGGCAGGGAGGTACATACTGTGTCCTCGATCCCCCTATATCTGTTTTCCAACGTTGCTTTCCGTCTTTTTCTTAGAATGAGATTAATTGGTTTTGTAATGATCTGAACACATACCCTGGCTGGGAGGGAAACAGTCAAATGTATAGTTAGTTTTAGGAGATGATATTTTTTTCCTTGTAAATCATCTCTCTGTTATAAACTGTATTATTTTTGCTTTTACATATGTATGATTTGTAAACAATTGATTGTGTTCCTCTATCTTGGCGGGGACCTGTGCTTGTTTACTGATGAGACTTTTAGGTGATCTCAAACTAAGTACTTGGATAGTGTGCTCTTGGAATCTACATCTGTTTCCTATTTGAACCAATTCCACCTTGTCTTACTTACATTTTCTTGAGTGCTTTAATTGTAATTCTAGAACTTATTACAATCCCATTTTCTTTCTTTTTACTGGCGCTGATATAACCTAAATGTGTTGCAAGCATCGTAAAACCCTTAAAAACAAACAAAACAAATATTCTTTCTTGCTTCATCTGACACTGTTTCATACACACTTGGTCAGATCTTTATCTTACACACGCCAGTGCATGATTTCTATTTCCTCTCCTCCGTGTTATATTGTGTTTTATGTTTATAATATTCTATATTGTGTAAATGTCGCAGCTCGAAGCTCGAAGAAATAAATAACAATTTAAAATTGAATGTAAGCTTCAATCTAAGTACGAAAACAGATAAAATGGACGATTCGGGTTTCTCCTTTATCAATTTCCTGCCCATCAATGTTTTGTTTATTCATCTTAACAACGCCACTACCACATTATCTCATTCATCTGTAGTGTTTCATTCTTCCTGTTTTGTTGATAAAGGGGAAACCCGAAACGTCCATTTATCTGTCTTTGTAATTAAATTGAAGCTTACATTCAATTTCTCACGTTAATATTCTATAGTAAACCACTTCCTTTTTTCTAGTAAACTGCATATAGATAGTATGCGCTTGGCTAAGAACCTCACAACATTGCCATCCGGAAGTATATAACGGACCAACACACAAAACTAGGTGTAACCAATGGACGTTTATAGTCTGGTTAAAAACAGTTTAGTGAGAATTACTCATAAACGCGGACGGCAAAAATCAATAACAGAGACCTGTATGACGTCAACATCATACTATCTATAGATGGTTTAACCTTCCTTTACATTTTTGATTCATTCCGATGTAATAACATATAATTGGTGATGGGATAACGAATATGTAATAATTGAACCTTCTATATCATTAGAAAGGATAGAGATTGATATGAATTTTCTCTACTTTCTATATCTTCAATTTATCGGGCATGTTTGGTCAACGTGCACACATTCACAGGTCTGGTAACCGAATGCAATTATGGGCATTTTGTATAACAATGTTGTGATGGACGCTATTTTACTTTGGTTTAAGAGTATTTTCTATTACAACAATGGGCCCATAAATAATTTTGGTGATCAGATCTGCCAATGAATACACATTGTGTTTTGTGTTTAGTTTAGCAAATAAATGTATTTTGAAAATTGATATGATATTGTACTGTTATTATTATATTATACATAGGGTTTTCATCATTATTTTTGTTTGTTTGTATTTAATGTGTGTGTGTGTGTGTTATTGTACGTGTGTTGTGATTGATTGTGTGTATGTATGTGTGTATGTATGTATGCTGTGTGTGTGTGTGTGTGTGTGCATCAGGTAATGCTTTTTGAACTATGTATGCAATAGTTATTGGATATCAAACCGATTGTTTTAAATGTAGATACAGGGTGTTTGACAAGAAAAGTGTAGGATTATAAATAGACACAGCTTGTTTATGAATTGACGCAATGGAAGATATCATATATGAAATGATAGGAATTTATCTGAAGTATTGTTCAGTTACGCTTGCCAGTCTCAAATAGCTACTGGTCAAATTAAAGCTTTAATTTTTCCACTTGTTTGCTGATTAATATTGACTCAAATGCTGTTGTTTCCCCCCCCCCCTACCTATAAGGAATGAGATTAGCGAAAGAGTAGCGTCCCTTGATTGGACGTCACCCATAGTCTGTGACGTCACCGGCGGAAAAGTTATTAGAGAGAGAACGTCATGTTGGTTGTGCGCATGCGTCTCTCGTCCTCGCGGTCAGCGAGGACGAGAGACGCATGCGCACAACCAACATGACGTTCTCTCTCTAATAACCTTTCCGCCGGTGACGTCACAGACTATGGGTGACGTCCAATCAAGGGACGCTACTCTTCCGCTAATCTCATTCCCTATAAGTTACTGCTGATTGCTGTGTTGTTGTGTGTTGCTTATACTGACCTTATCACTCACATAATACAGTCATGGCCAAAAGTTTAAGACCAAAATAAATAAATTAATAAACATTAAATCTAAACCTTGTGAAACAAGGGGAAATAAACAAACTCACTCTCACTTCAAATGATTAAAAATATTATTTAATACCTTTACTGAATCTTAGAATCATATTTCAGTATTTTGATGTCCATCTTTTGCTCTGAGGACAGCTTCGATCCATCGAGACATGCTGGATCAGGCTTTGCCAGTATTCTTGAGAAAGCTCTTGACTCCAAACATCGTTGATTGCTTCAACAAGGGCTTTATTGTTCGCTCGCTGTTTGCCTGCAATCTTGTTTTTCATGGAGTGCCTCAGATCCTCTATCGGATTGAGATCTGGACTGTTTCCGGGCCATTCTTTGACCTTCGAAAGAAAGTCCTGAACATTTTTGTTCTGTGGCAAGTGGCACCGTCGTGCATGAATATGTTATACTGGCGTGACTGCTGATTAGAATGCAGTTTGTCTTTCTGTAGTTCCAGGTATTTTTGGTCATTCATCGTTGTTCTAGGATCCAACAAATATAGACCGTCAGTTCCTGTCTTGGAAAATGCTTCCCAAATCATTTGGCTTGGCGGGTGTTTCACGGTCTGGACTGTATACTTTTCATCATACCGTTTACCAGCTGGTCTTCTCACGTTAAATTTACGAACAACAAACTGATGCACAGTTGATTCGTCTGCAAACATGACCTTACTCCATTGCTCTTCAGTCCAATGTTTGTTCTTCGATGCAAATGCCAATCGTTTCTGTTTCATAATTCGGGTCAGTCTGGGTTTTCGAGCTGGTTTGTGAGATCGGAGGCCGAAATCATCAGTCAAGCGTCTTGAGACTGTCCAACGACTGATATCAACACCACATAACATGAGCACAGATCGAACGTTTTGGCATGAGACAGTAGGATTCTTCGAAACCACTGTCCTAATGACCCTATCAGCTCTGGGAGAAGTTGTCCTTTGGCGGCCAGTTTTGTCTCTGTCTGAAAAAAAATGCCTTCTGATCGGTACTTTTGAATAGCATTGTGCACTCCAGTCTTGCTGCACCCTACCTTGCATGATATGTCACGTTCTGTGTACTCTTCATTGAATAATGTCATCATTTGAGCCCTAACAATGCTAGAAATGGATGGATGTTTTGCCCATTTTTGTGCTGTACACAAAGTTCAATCAAGTGACTATAAATTGCTTCAGAATGTCAATATGAACATCGGCCTTTGTTGTCGGCTATCAAAATTGCAGAATAAACATCTTTTATTGAAATGAGTTTATTCACTTTGCTGCACCAGAAAGCACGGTACGAAAAATGAAAAAAAAAATAGCTAGATGAAAGTTTTTCAAAGCTTGGTCTTAAACTTTTACCCAGGACTGTACATATGAGACCTATCGTTTCAATATTGTGTTGATGTCAAGACCGACCACTTACTATACCGACGATGGTATTTCAATTTTAGGTTATCAGAATTTTACTAATAGCTTCAGGAAACATTTTGTAGAGCACACTTATAACGAAAGCGCTTAAGACGAAGTTATGTTCATAACAAACTGGTTTCTTTTCTCTTATAGTTTCAATAGTTAATATCTATACGGATATAAAGGATTTTTATTTTTGCCTGCAGTTGCTTTATATGGCTGTGTTCTACTATTTATTAATTCTTCTCAATTGTCATTCTTATACATATAAATAAATTTTATGCGACCTTTTCATATTGACAAAGTACCGTATTGAAACGATGGGTTATTTATTTCCAGCTAAGTGCTTACTGCTACTGACTAACACGCTAACTCACATGCTTGCTACATTACATAGGAACGTGTCGCCGAAACTGCTGTGTCGTCCTCCTCTCCACAACCCGCGAAAGAAGCAGAGAAGACGGAACAAAAAACCCCCGCGACGGAAGAGGAAGTGGACATTGACCTCAATGACCCGGATGTAGAAAAAGCCGCGGTCAAAATTCAGGCTGGGTTCAAAGGTTTGAAAGCCAGAAAGACTGTTGCTGCAAAACAAAAGGTGTGGGTTAAATTTGATTTTACCAACGCAATAAGACAAGTACGTGTGTCTTATTCGGGGATAATAAATTGGAGTATATTCTCAAAACAACCATGTACTTATTTAAGATATAGTCAATTTCTGGAGGATTTTAAAATTAGCGATAGGCATGCAAATTTAGTTGTTTGTTTTTTAAATTGATAATTATCATATACGTTTAAATGGAATTAGAGTAAAGTAATAGGCCTTAGAGAATTAGATAAACGAAGAATGTTAATTTTGTCAAGAGGTGCAGTAATGACCAAAAATGATAACATTTACAGTTTTAAAAGTTGACCTGTCTATGCGAGTTAATACTAATAATAAAAGGATAGAAATAGCAAGGCTTCGGAGCTCTTGTTCTTCTTGTTGTTGTTATTGTTGTTGTTGTTGTTGTTGTTGTTGTTGTTGTTGTTGCTGTTGTTGTTATTGTTGTTGTTGTTGTTGTTGTTGTTGGGTTAAACAGTTCAGAGGCATTGACATCCGACGGTTTTTTTTCCAAATCAACTCACATAATAATATGACTTTTTAAAATTGTTCTGTTGTGCTTTAGGATGTTTACTATAATATTGGGATTTGGAAAGAGAAAATGGTGGCCCCAAGATTTAAACATAAGGATGTGTTGAAATTCCAAAGCCTCTTTATTTTCATCTTTTTAAAAAATGATAATTTACGATCAAAGGCTTCGGGCTGTTTTTTTTATCAAAAGGAAAAATTGGCCTTCCAATTAGCTTTATGTAGATCAAATATCAAAAACCCATAGCATAGCAAGTGCATTAAATTATTATCTTTCCTAGTCGAGTGATTGCTTTTGTTTTGTTAGGTTGAAATCGTCTTCATAATGAGTGTGTGCTTCTAATGTATTAACAACATTGCATTGCCTCACTGTTTGTGTTCAAGCTTATTACTTACTAATGTTTTGAAATTTAACGTTTTGTTTTTTTGCTATAAACGTAGCAGTATATCAACGTTACATCGGACTTTCTAAAATGATTTCTTGATACTGCTATTAAATGCCCCTCCCCCTTAAAAAAACAAACAAAAAACAAAAACAAAATAGAAATGTATATATAGTGCTACATTTCATATCAATAATAACGTTTTAACGATTTAAGATCAGCAGGTTTTATATATATATATATATATATATATATATATATATATATATATATATATATATCCGTATATTAGTTTTGGTGGGTACTTGTAGGTACAAGAGTGCTCGATAATGTTGGTTAGAACATATAAAATAAGTAAGACCACTCACAATATTCTGTCGAGACGATCGTTTCGATGGGTTTCCATCTCTTCGGTCGACTGAAGAGATGAAAATCCATCGAAACGATCGACTCGACAAAATAATGTGACTGCTCTCACTTATATTATACACACATACACACACACACGCACACACACACATTTATATATATATATATATATATATGGTATCTCAGTCAACTCTCATGAGTGGCATGAATAATTCATCTGCTCAAATTAAATAATTGATAAAATTAAGAATAAATTGATTTATTCCATGCATACTTTTTACAATACTATTTCCCCTTCATTTATTACCAGCACTTTGCCCCATCCCCATACCTCATATTCCTACATAATAATTTATCATCATACTGTAGCGCTGCTTACACTCTTTGCAGACTTTTTTCTTAGGTAGATAAATCTTTCTCAGGTTAGATTATATTTTAATCAAATATATATATATATATATATATATATATATATATATATATATATATATATAGGTTACTGGCTTTTATTCCTTTCTTTTACAGATGAGTTTGCGTATATTTATTGATTTTAAAACTTTGTTTTTAATGTTCCTATTTGAACTTCTTAAACTTATCCATATTTCAATATTCTTTTCTTTGATAATATAGGAACAGCAAGACGCACCACAGCCAGAAGCCCCCACAGAAGAACAGCCGGCTCAACAGGAACCAGTGGGAGAGAAAGAAGAGGAGGTTGACATTGACTTGGAGGATCCGGCCACAGAGAAAGCAGCTTTAAAAATACAGGCCGGTTTCCGAGGGTATCAGACGAGAAAAGACCTCAGCCAGACCAATACTGTCGCCGAGACAGAAGATACTGTGGCGGCACCTGCAGAAGAAGTAACTGTTGAGGCTCCTGCAGAAGAAGCAGCTGTGGCGGAGGAGGAGAAGAAAGAGGAGGAAGAAATCGACATAGATCTGAATGACCCTGAAGTGGAAAAGGCAGCAACAAAAATCCAAGCCGGGTTTAAAGGACTGAAGACGAGAAAGCAAGTCGCCCAGATGAAAGAGGAAAAGGCTGCAGAAGGAGGTGAAACTGAAGGTGAAGGTCAAGAGAAAGCTGCAGAAGAGGTGGTTGAAGGTGGAGATGGTCAGACCGCCGGTGAGGATCAAGTAGATGCAGTCCCTGTCAATGTCCAGCAAGAGACGAATGATGGCGCTACCGCTACTGAGGAAAATTTGACCCAGTCAGGCGGTGAAGCCGCAGATGCAGGAGAATCTGCCCCGGCTGAGGATGTAAAGAAAGAAGAAGAAGCTGCTCCTCCTGCAGAAGAGGCACCAGCAGAAGGTGAGAGTGGAGAAGGGTTGGAAGAGAAGAAAGAGGGAGAAGAAGATGTAGACTTAAATGATCCCTCTAGAGAAAAAGCTGCCGCTAAGATTCAGGCTGGGTTCAGGGGGATGAAGGCCAGGAATGAGGTTAAGATTATGCGGAAAGATTCTCAGAAGAAAGAAGTGGACAATGATGATGATGGGGAGAAAAAAGTAGAGATAATTTACGGACGTGATGAGGGAGAAAATGTAGTAGGGGCGGTTGATGCAGCTGAAGAGGAAGAGGAGAAAAAGGAAGAGGCTGTTGAAGAGGGTGATGAGAAAGTAGAAGAAGAGGATAAGGATGAGAAAAAAGAAGTGGAAGAAGGAAATGTAGAGGAAGAGGTTGAAGAAGATGGACAGAAGTTGGAAGAGGAAGAAGAGGAAGATAAAGATCAGGGAGGAGTAGAGGCAACAGTAGAGGAAGCTGGGGAAGAGAAACAAGAGGATGTAGAAACAGCTGCTGAACAGGAAGAGAAGAAAGATGATGAAGTGTAATATTTGGTTTAGGGAAAGGATAATGATCAGTTTTAATGACAGCTGGGCTACCAAGAATTAAAAAAAATGACTTTTGGACGCCGTTTTTAATGCAGTGGAATCTGCCCCGGCAGATATATGACCTATCTTTTGAAAATGGTATTTTGTCGATGTAAAGCAGGTGCCAAAACTGGTTTCAAAGTTGAATTTATCCAAAGAAAAAGTGAAATTTTACTCTTTGTCATATTATTATAAAATTTTCACACATTTCATAAGACTGATTATTAAACATCAAACTCTAGTATTAAAATTGCCTCGACATGATACCGTTTTGAGACGATGAGTCACATAAATTCGACTTTTTCTATTTGAAAATCATTTTTCTTGAAGATTATTGGACTTAAAATGAAATAGTGATATTATATGCTGAACGAACCGAAGCTTAGACTTTTCAAAATAAGATAAAGTGAGAGAAATTCGTTATGAAAAATGACAGGATATCTTACTAGTCCTTAAAACGGCTAATGAAATAGGTCATTGTAATTTGTCATTATTTCTATCTCTATCGTTAATGGGATAATTTGATTCATTGCTAAGAGGTGATTTGTGAAGAAAAAACATTGTTTCTGACAGTTTACAAAAATATAGTTTTAAAAAATGTTGAGTGTTCAATATATTGATGCATTGATAAGACTTAAGGATTTATTTCTTTAGAATACGATGATATATTTTTAAAAACTACATAATTTTGATTTTACGTTTTACATAACAGTGTAGTATACAATGTGAATTGGATACCCTTTTAGAGACGATTTTATGACCTTTTAGTTTATTGTCTTTGTACACATTATTGGTCTGTTTTGTTGTAATTTTACCAATAAATGTTGTTAGTTTAGTCACATGTTATTTTATTTTGGCATTTTTTTCTTATTGAAATAAAAGGAATTGTAAAAGATCTTCCAATAAAAATGATTATCACTCTGATGCTATTTGTATTTGATTGACATGAAATGAATTCAACTCCTTTCCCTTCTTCCTCAAACACTAGATGGAAATTAAAGAGGTAAAATGACTGTTGCATGATGGTTGTTGTTGTTGTTGTGATTTATCTCACTTTTTTAATAGTTGCACGTTGTGTCTGGTAGTCAAACTAAAAATATGCTAATTAATTACGATTCTAATAGACAAATTAAATACGTATTTTGTTTTTTTTAAAAACAATAGTGAGACAAACACAGTTTGGTTACCAGATACTTTACTAAATACGTGTGAATTTTTGATATTGTTGGTGTTGTTTTCTTCTTCTTTTTTTTTTGGATTGGATTATCATATGCATGTTCTTTTTTTTTCAATTGTAAAGTGTACAGTGCAATGCTTTAGTTGACAATGAGTAAAATAATTTATCATTTTATTCTAGTTTATTTCGACTAGACGTTTTCCTATGAGAGATGCAAAACTTGACGAGACCTTTGAATTTTCCAAGCTTGAGTATGTACAAGCAAAATGTCCTGCCTGACAACCAGAAAATAGAGATGGCACAAAAGTGACCAAATAAGATGACAATTTTACCAAACGTCGGTTCAACGATGACTTTATTCAAGGGAATTGCACTGCACTGTACATTGAATAGAAAAATATAACCAGAGCTATTTTCAAATTGGATGAATATGTGAAAAAGCGAATTTCTACATCCTTTTATTTTATTCTCACCCCCCCTCTCTCTTTTTTTCTCTATCTCTCTCTCTCTCTTTTCTCTCTCTCTCTCTCTCTCTTTCTCTCTTTCTTTCCCTCCCTTCAATAATAATATGAAAGACAATCATGAAAACAGCAAATTAGTAAATTAACCATACATTTTTATAATCGTAATAATGAGAAATAAGATTCTACTGAAAATTTCTTAAAGTTATTTCGATCTTTCACATTTAGAAAAATAAGTGTGGAAAGAAATTCAAGTTTTTTTCTCTTAAAAACCCCCATTGATTCGAAAACAGTTCTGGTTATATTTGTGTGTGATGGTGTAGGTTGTTTTGAAGCTTTGGCACTTTGACGTGTTGTTTTGATGTTGACACCAGGACAGCGTTGGGCTGTGGAAGGCAGCTTTGAACAGCATAACTCCACATATAGAAATAATTTAAAAGTTTTACCCAATGGTATATTAGGCTGTGTTAACTCACTCAATCCTAGAGATTTTTGCTACTTTTCAATATTGGAAAAAAAAAGTGTATTAAAAATGAGCATGTGCTACACGGATAGTTTTATTCAACTACAAAATAAAAACATTAGCTTTGATAATACGCCTATAATTTATCTCAGAAAAATGTAATTAATAGGCATGGGGTATAAGTAACCTGGTTAAACTACGGATATAGTCGGTGTTAGGGTTGAGTGAGTTAAAAAGTTGTTATCAAATACTTTTGAAAAGAGAATAAATTAAACACATTCCATACAAAACTTATAGGGAAAACATTTTGGATGTGCATTGATTAATGTGGCTATGTGGTCTAGTGGTATGACACTCGCTTTCGGATCAGACGGTCCTGGGTTCGAGCCTCGCTCGGCGCATAGTTGAGTCCTTGGAGAAGGCTCTTTACTCACATTCTCTCACCGTATACTGGTGTATAATAAGTACCTGGCCGTTAACAGCGTCGTATCTGTCCGAAAAAAAATTGTAATATCGCCTATAAGGCGTCATGTCCCGTCCTACATGTTACGTGTTGCTGTTGGCCAGGGAACCCTTGTAAAGCGCTTTGAGCACGTTTAGTGGATATTGCCCTATATAAAAGCTCAATTTTTTAATTTTTTAAATGCACAATCACAGAGGTCGACATTTTGTTTTATAAGTTTTCTAATATCAATTGCTTTCTCTCTTAATTTACCGATTAGCTTTATTGTATTATATGACTGTTGAATCCTATTGCCGACCTGATTCAACACCATTTAGAGGCGGTAGGTCACAATAATAAGGGGATCCCGATGTCTCAGTTAGTAGAGCTCTCGTTTTACACCCTAAGGGGACGGACATCGATCCCAGGTGAAGACGAGATTTTTTTTTTCCAACTCCCCCCCCCCCCACCCCACCCCACCACTACCACCACCACCACCTGTCGACCGAACAATGATTGGGTATTTAGTATTTGGCGAAAAGTACGTTGGGATACACTACCGTCCTATCCGAAAGGCATCATGTAATTGCTATTATATCGTCCCTTCCACGCTGTAGAAACTTGGTTAAGCTCCAAATGAATGGGCCCCATGGTTTTGATTGAGGTACTAATATTTTTAGATCACAGTAATGTCGATGGTCTCATCGATCACCAGGCTTTTTCAATCATTGTCTGCATTGTATTCTACATGGATCAAAGACTACACCCAGGCTATTTCAATCATTGTCTGCATTGTATTCTACATGGATCAAAGACTCCACCCAGGCTATTTCAATCATTGTCTGCATTGTATTCTACATCGACCAAAGACTCCACCCAGGCTATTTCAATCATTGTCTGCATTGTATTCTACATGGATCAAAGACTCCACCCAGGCTATTTCAATCATTGTCTGCATTGTATTCTACATGGATCAAAGACTCCACCCAGGCTATTTCAATCATTGTCTGCATTGTATTCTACATCGACCAAAGACTCCACCCAGGCTATTTCAATCATTGTCTGTATTGTATTCTACATGGATCAAAGACTCCACCCAGGCTATTTCAATCATTGTCTGTATTGTATTCTACATGGATCAAAGACTCCACCCAGGCTATTTCAATCATTGTCTGTATTGTATTCTACATGGATCAAAGACTCCACCCAGGCTATTTCAATCATTGTCTGTATTGTATTCTACATGGATCAAAGACTCCACCCAGGCTATTTCAATCATTGTCTGTATTGTATTCTACATGGATCAAAGACTCCACCCAGGCTATTTCAATCATTGTCTGTATTGTATTCTACATCGATCAAAGACTCCACCCAGGCTATTTCAATCATTGTCTGTATTGTATTCTACATGGATCAAAGACTCCACCCAGGCTATTTCAATCATTGTCTGTATTGTATTCTACATGGATCAAAGACTCCACCCAGGCTATTTCAATCATTGTCTGTATTGTATTCTACATGGATCAAAGACTCCACCCAGGCTATTTCAATCATTGTCTGTATTGTATTCTACATGGATCAAAGACTCCACCCAGGCTATTTCAATCATTGTCTGCATTGTATTCTACATGGATCAAAGACTCCACCCAGGCTATTTCAATCATTGTCTGCATTGTATTCTACATCGACCAAAGACTCCACCCAGGCTATTTCAATCATTGTCTGCATTGTATTCTACATGGATCAAAGACTCCACCCAGGCTATTTCAATCATTGTCTGCATTGTATTCTACATGGATCAAAGACTCCACCCAGGCTATTTCAATCATTGTCTGCATTGTATTCTACATGGATCAAAGACTCCACCTTCTCAGCAACCCCCCCCCCCCCCATGATATCAATAATAAAGGAGTTAAGGCAATGATCTTCCTTTAAAAAATCATATGAATTATTCATATTCTTTTTTAAAACGCACATATATTTATCTAATATCCGTAATAAAGCATGAATTTATCTCCTCAACAAAGCATATAAATGTATCTATTCTCCTTAATGAATGATATAAATGTATCTATTCTCTTTAATAAACCCAACACATTAATTAATTCTCCTTAATAAATCATACAAATTAAATTAAATCTACATAATAAAGCATACAAATTTAATTAATCTCCCGTGATAAAGCGTACAACCTTAAATTAATCTAGCTCTACTTCATAAAGCATATACATTTATTATATTTTCAATGATAAAACATACAACATAAATTAATCCCAAATAAAGCACATAAACTAAATAAATCCTCATTAATAAAGCATGCTTAATTGATTCTCCTTAATAAAGCACATAACTTAATAAATGCTCTTTGATAAAGTATATATTATACTTAATAATCCTCCTTAATATGACATATAAAATTAACATCCTCTTTAACAAAGCATTTTATAAACGTATCCCAAATCCCATAATATATTTAAAAAAAAAACAAAACAAAAAACAAACAAACAAACAAACAAACAACAGCGATAATTTCAATTTCCAGCTTGCTTCTTAATCGGACATAGTAGAGTTTTGAGACGTCGAGTGACAATAGGATTCAACAGTCGTGACGTCATTTCCCTCGTAATGACGCATGGTAACTTCGGAACTGGTTATAAACTATCGGAACGTCCTTATCAAATACTTCTCTGAAGATTATAAAAATGCACAGAGAGGAGAAAAACATTATAAATATCTGATCATGTTTTGACTTTCATACATTCTGATCACAAGACATGTGAAAAAGTTCTAGCCAGCATGAAAAATAAAAGTGCCGATTTTCGTTGTTTATAACCAAACTGATGGTTGCTGGGCGGACGTGACATCAGACTATTGAATCCTATTACCTTTTGTAGTGTGTATAACCTGCATGACCATAATATAAAACATATAAATCTAACACCAGCATATCGATTCCAATACAGGTGTAAGGCAACTCATACCTTGTCATGTGAGATGTCATACCGTAGCCATCGTTAAATTATAACCTGACACTGAGCGTAGCCATCGTTATGTTATAGCCTGATACTGAAATCCAAAAAGACTGGTCTTTTGACATTACTATTCCGTTTTTGCACCGCCTAGTGAGTTGTCGTCAGTAGAACTCATGGAAACAAGTGGTACCATTGGTTGAACTATTGAATACAACTCAAGATTTGTTTTCTGTTGTGGCCAAAGACTGGTCTTTTGACGTCATTTTTTGGTCAGGGTCAGGCTATTGATAAAATGTAGTGAGAAGAACTACTCATATTAAAGATAGTATGCGCTTGGCTAAGAAGCTCACAACATTGCCATCCGGAAGTATAACGGACCAACTCACAAAACTATGTGTAACCTTAAACGGGTATAGTCTGGTTAATACGGTTTAGTGGGAATTACTCACAAACATGGATGGCAAAAAACAATAACAAAGTCCCGAGTAACGTCATCTTCGTCCTATCTATACATGGCTGGCAGAAAACAGAACAAAGAGCTGAGTGAGTTCAATTTCGTCCCTCAATATATTTGTCACATTATACGACACACTAATCTCTGCATGAAGGTTGCTGGCGTGGACCGTGGCCATCGTTAACTTATAGCCTGACACTGACTAAAGATGACGTCAAACGACAAGTCTTTGGCCACAAAAGTAAACAAATCGTGAGTTGTATTCAATAGTTCAACCAATGGAATCACTTGTTTCTTTGAACTCTACTAACGACAACTTACTAGACGCAACATAACGTAAAAAAATGACGTCAATCTATAGGTCTTAGAAGGCTCTAGTGTCAGGCTATAAGTTAACGATGGCTACGATAAGACACTTGTTTCTATGAGCTCTGCTAACGACAACTCACTAGGCGGTGCAGAAACCAAATAATGACGTCAAAATGCCAGTCTTTTTGAGTTTCAGAGTCAGGCTATAACTTAACAATTTCTACGCATCAACTCAATTAGATGGTGCACAAGCCTAAAAATAACGTCAAAAGATAAGTCCTAGTTGGTTCTAGCGTCAGGCTATGTCATCGATAGCTACAATAGGAGGGAGGCCAAGGAGGAGGTGGTTTCAAAACTTAGCGGACTGGATGTGAACAACAACTACAGAAGCAGGACGCATGGCACAGAGGAACACCGGAAAGGAATTCCGTCGATCTGTTTGAGAGGCTGCGTCCATCAAAGATTCGCCTTAAATTCTTTAAGAAGAAGAAAATGACTATCCAATGAATATTATGCTCAAGGCTCCACAGCTAACAGCAACAAATGCACGCAGCACGAGACGAGACATGAAGCCTGTGATGCGATATCACATTTTTTTTACATAGGTAACGTTGTTGTGAACGGCCAGATACTCATTTTATACCTGAGTATGATGAGAGGATTGGAATAAATAGTCTTTTCCAAGGACTCAACGTTCCGCCGACCAAACATAAACCGTAGCCTTTGTAAATTCATAGCCTCACACCGTAATCATCCCTAACTTATAGCCTGACACTAGAACCGTAACCATCGTAAACTTATAGCCTGATACTGACCAAATAATGACGTCAAAAGACAAGTCTTTGGCCACAAAAGAAAATAAATCGTGAGTTGTATTCAATCTGGCCCCGCGGTTTATTGCACAGCTTGCGGTCGCATTGCGGCCGCAAAATTAGGGAAAATTTTCTGATTTGTATTGCAACCGCAAAATCTGCACGTTTTTCAAATTTTTGCCAAGTTCTTTCATTCTTTTTTTTTTTTATTTTTGCGAAATTTGCGTTCCACGCGGTGATGAATAATTTTTATTGTAATTTGTTTTCCCAACTTTTTGCCTATTTTCAAATCAGCATAATTTCTGGCAAAATTTGCCACTTTTTTGTCATATACTTTTGCATAAATTTGAGTTTGAAATTGCGTAATTCCGCGGGGATATTTTATTACATGGGTTTCATGTAGTTAGTTGTTAGGTGTGATACAACATATTTAGAAACCTGCAAAACTTTTCCAAATTTTTTGCAAAATTCATCATTTTCTTTGCAAAATTTTGAAATATTATTTTGCAAAAAACCGCTTGGTCCGCTCAATCGCTCAATACATCAACCAATGGGATCACAGGTTTCTTTGCGATCCATAAACGACAGCTCACTGGACGGTGCGCAAACCTAAAATATGACGTCAAACTTTAAGTCCTATTGGGTTCTAGTGTCAGGCTATAAGTTTACGATGGCTAGGCTAGAACCCGCTAGGTCTTATATTTTGGCGTAATTTTTAGTGTGGTTTTTTTCAACACCATGACAACATTCAAAACCAAAGGAAAAACACACAGATTAATATTAGTTTTAGTCGGACCCATATTTTAATAGGAACAAAGAAGGTGTTATAATTTCAGTTAAGTAGGTGCTTGATGCATATGATGTATTGATTGAACCACGCAGAACCTGGAATTCAAGGGGCACGATAGCTCAGTAAGTAAAGGGACCAGTATCGATACCATTTGTATTCGAGTTAGATGTTTTCTGACCCTCTGTCCGCCCATCAGTGATTGGGTAGCTGGGTCTGTTAGATCTGGTGATAGAGTAGCGTACAATCGAAGGTGCAGCAAATAATTACGACTGAAAGTTTAACGTAAGAGTAGTGAAAGTCCAGTTCTGTTGATCTAAAGGGATTTCCTCAAGTGTAATTTGATATAGAAATTTTTATTGCTTTCAAGATTTGTACTTTGTAATATTTTATAGTTTTTTTCACAGTCCTTGCGATAAATTTAAGTGATTATAACGTCGGTAAAAATGACGAAAATGGGTTAGTCAAAAAGTTCTAGATTTGCAATCACAAGCACTAAAGAAAAAAGTAAGACAAAGGATACTGGTTTAAATAGCAAACAAAAATATATTC
>NC_088373.1:18770314-18787814 GCF_034508935.2 Berghia stephanieae | reverse complement strand
CTTGTTTGTTTGTTTGTTTGTTCAATTGTTCATTCTTTTTGAGAAAAAAACACAGTTTGATAACGTGTGATTTAAGATTTTAATAATCAATTTTTTTCCTGATTAATCTTTGAAATCAAAATGTGTCAAAAAAAAGTTCCTTCCCAGTATTCGCCATCCAGGAAAATTTGCCTTAATAGTCTGTCTCGAAATAAATAATATGAGAGAGAATAGCGCCGAAAATCCAGCTATAGGGTATTTATTTCTTCTCCAAGAAAAACACCCCAGTAACATGCAAACAGTGGGTAGGGAACCCTGGTCCTATGAGTATAAGTAAAATGCCCTATCCACTTCGACAACCTTACGCTGTTTCTAACTCGCCCTTCCCAATGGGATTCAATAGTCTGATGTCACTTCCGCCCAGTAACGAGCAGTGTGGTTTTAAACAAAGAAAATCGGTTCTTTTTATTCTTCATGCTGGCTAGAACGTTTTCACGTGTCATGTGATCAGAATGTTATAAAAGTCAAAACTTGATCAAGTTTATAATGTTTTTCTCCTTTGTATACACTTAAGCTTGTAAGAGAAGTATTTCATAGGGGCGTCCGCCATTGTTCCGATGTTTAGAACCAGTTACTCAGTTACTATGCGTCATTACGAGGGAAGTGACGTCATGACTGTTAAAGCGTATATGATGGACAGAAAATTACGCCTTTCTGCTACGGTATCATAAGATACCATCGCCTCGGCATTCCATTCCATGAAGGAATATAGACAATTCATCACACACAATTTCTGATGTCAACAGGATTCACCCGTGTTCTCACAGTCAGTAATCTTTCCCTGGGAAAAAAATGAATATTCCCGAAGCGGGACCCGGGACCTTCCGGATGACAGTGCAATGCCCGAACTACTGGATCACTTCACCCCCCCCCCCCTCCCCCTCACCCCCCCCCCCTCTTTGATGGACAAAGACAGTTATGATATATGGTATTGGAGCTTTAATTTTCACATTTCATGACCATTGAAACCAGTTCTCATGAAGTACTCTAAGAAAAAGATCAGCTTTAAGAATTTTGTCCAGAAAACTCGTCCTTCAGATCAAATGAAATTAACCCTATCTTGCTAAAAAAAAATCTCAAACCCAGGACTTCAGGGAAGTGCGGCAATGTGGTCTAATGTTATGACAATCGCTTTCGGATCGGACGGTCCTGGGTTTGAGCCGCGCTCGACGCATATGTGAGTCCTTGGAAAAGGCTTTTTACTCACATTCTCTCACCTTACCCATGTGCAAAATGAGTAGCTAGTCGTCAACAGCGTTGTAGGAAAAAAATTGTAATATCGCCTAACAGGCGTTATGTCTCGTTCTACATGTTACGTGTTGCTATTGGTCAATGGCCCTTTGTAAAGTGCTTTGAGTACGTTTAGTGGAATTTGCGCTATATAAAAGCTGAAGTTCAAGTTATACAGTACTTTAGGAAGTCCCAGGTTCGTGATTTTTTGACAAGAAGATTGGCGTTTAAATCGATTGATATTTGAGGGAAGTAGAGACACGATGAATTAGACTTAATTTGAGTTTCCTAAGACGTTGATTTATTATCGTGTGTTGCTTGTTCGAACATTGTGCTTGTCATTCATGATTTCATGTTGAATTTTGAGAAGGAATTGCGGCTATGTGGTCTTGTGGGATGACACCCGCTTTCGGACCGGAAGGTCCTGGGTTCGAGCCTCGCTCGGCGCATAGTTGAGCCCTTGGAAAAGGCTCTTTATTCACTTTATCTCACCGTACTCAGGTGTAAAATGAGTACCTGGCCGTTAACAGCGTTGTCTTTGTCCGAACAAAATGTAATATCGCCTAACAGGCGTCATGTCCCGTCTTACATGTTAAGTGTTGCTGTTGGCCAGGGACCCCTTGTAAAGCGCTTTGAGCACGTTTAGTGGATATTGCGCTATATAAATGATCAATTATCTATTTGAGGAATTATTGACTCTTAACAATAAGCAAACATGATTTTTGACTGGGAGCAATCTATATTCATGTTTTCGTCCAACCTAGTCATCAATCACATGATTTGTTGATGTCCAACGATTGGATATTTCTTAACACATGTAAACACGCTGCTTTGTTTATGAAAGTTGTAAACATACCCGTGTGTCAAGCTGAACAAAATGACCAATAGTGATGTGAGATATTTCAAAAGCTATGAATACTTTTCACTATGTAGGTCACTTTGAGCATACTTTGCAATGTGACCAATGACCTCGAGCACATGGAAAGTTAATATAGACCATGCCCATCCAGAAGGTCCGGTTTCCTATAATGTTTGATATATTCTTCTACCTCCATTATTTCGCAAGACATTTAATATTGTATGCATTTTGCTCGTAATTAAAGCTATTTTTCTGCCTATGCGAAAAATTGTTCCCTTTTTTTTAGTTTGCAAAGACCGTTTGAAGAAAATGTCTAAAAATAATTGGATCTCTTCCCTGGAGTACTCTCTACCCGTTGACGTGAAGTACATGTCATTTTGCATGATCATTACGAGTTAGTATGTGGAATATGCTATTTCGTCATGCTGGAGGCCAAACCATTTACTCACACCAGTGTTTTGGGGGAATTTCAACAGACTGTAGATTTTGGAAAAAAATGTGTCTGATTCAAATCTTGCTATCTTTTATGTATCTACTAACTGTGCTTTAAAAATGTGTTTTACAAATATGATGAATATTTTGGTGTTTAGATACATGACGTCAAAGTTGGAACATTTTCTTAGATCCATTGGCAAGCAAAAAAACTTTCTAATTTCTTGAAAAATGAATTTGCTATCATTTAAAAAAATTTCTGGATGGATTTTCAAATTTTAAAAGTGTTTTCTATGACTTTCAGATTGCTTTATCAAAAAAGTAAGAAAAACCAATTATAAATAATTATAAATTGTCTCTTAAAGTACTTAATTACAACCAATCAAATTTTTCTCCTAACAATTCAAACAATTTTTTATTGTATGGGCGATAAAAATCTGACAATTTAGCCTTCAATGCATCGTCTAAATTGTCGTGTTGTCTCCCCTTGCTCTTTCCCAGACACTTTCTCTCCCCTGTTTCAGGGGAGATCATACAATAGAAACCTTTGTCCTTGTCGAAATAGATGTGCTCCTCAGTAATCTGATGTGGCAGTGACAGGAAGTCTTCCACTTTTCTGGTCTGTGACAATGGGTCAGTGATGAGAAGGTCACCGTCAAGAACCAGGATCTGTGGACGACAAATTAACCCTCTCCTTATCAGCCTTTTACAGAATTTCCCCAAAAAAACTTCACACCCACCCAACACAAAAAACAGACATTTCTTACTCAAACAGAAAACCAACAAGCACATTCTATACATAATAATATTGTTCGGCAATATGAGCTCTATTGCAGATTGTCAGGTTTTTATAGCTGTAGCAAAAAGAAATGAAATCTGGATGTGAAAAGTGACGGTTGCATCGTAACAAATGTGACGATTTTCTGGCTTTTAGGTAGAAAATAAATAATCAAGAGAGAGAGAGAGAGAGAGAGAGAAAGAAAGAGAGAAAGAGAGAGAGAGAGAGAGAGCGAGAGAGGGGAGAGAGATCAAGAACAAGGATCTGAATGGAGACGACATATTAAAAGAGAGAAAAAAAAATGTTCCGGCTATTTGGTAGAAAAAAAAATTACTTAGGGCTATTTCAAGAGAGAGAGAGAGAGAGAGAGAGAGAGAGAGAGAGAGAGAGAGAGAGAGAGAGAGAGACCGATTTTACTCTATTCCATTGTCGCAAAGAGAATAATTGGGTATAGTTTCTTTTGCTAGGCCTGAAAGCAATAAATGAACCAATGAGATGGAGGGAAAAAAGAAGCTTTGGAAAAGACTCATACCAGGGGGGACTGGAAAGTTTGGCAATTTTCCTGAAAGAATTTAATAAATAACAATGTGAAATTGAATGTAAGCTTCAATCAAATTATGAAAACAGATAAAATGGACGTTTCGTGTTTCCCTTTTATCAACAAAACAGGATTAATGAAACACTACAGACGAATGAGATAATCTGGTAGTGGCGTTGTTAAGATGTAGACACAAAACATTGATGGGCAGGAAATAATATGCACCTTTGTAAGGATTTGACAGTTATATATTCTGATCACATGACATGTGAAAATGTTCTAGCCAGCATGAAGAATAAAAAGTGAGGCTATGAGGTTAATGGTAGGACTCTCGATTTCGGATCGGAAGGTCCTGGGTTCGAGTCTCGCTCGACGCATATGTGAATCCTTGGAAAAGTCTCTTTACTCACAATCTGTCACCGTACTCAGGTGTAAAATGAGTACTTGGTCGTCACAAGCGTTGTCTCTGTCGGGAAAAAAAATCGATATATCGCCTAACAGGCCTTATGTCTTGTCCTACATGTTGCGTGTTGCTGTTGGTCAAGGACCCTTTGTAAAGATCTTTAAGCACATTTAGTGGATATTGCGCTATATATAAGCTCCAGTTTAGTGGATATAGTGCTATGAAAAAGACCCCCAAACCACTAGTATACACTCCCATCATACCTGTGTCCGTGGAAACACATTCAAAAGGTGTTCAAAATGAGGAAAGTAATTGCCAATCTTCAAAAGCTGTGCCTCATTGAATTCTTCTTCTTTAGATTTAGCTGTAATTCGGTCTATGAGTGGCGTAGGAATACGACCCCAATATCTTTCTGTGGCTGAGTAATGTCCATATTCCGACAAGACACGGACGATAGGGTCTCGGACTAGAACCATCAACTGTAAACAAAAACGAAAGTATTCACATTTTAAACAAATGAAATAGACATTGCTTAGATTTTGTTTCTGTATTCATGTTTATTATGTAGTGTGATTTTGAATTTGATTTTATTTTGATTTTAAAACATTTTTATTATGTAAAGCGCCGCAAAGCACGATTAACGTGGATGTTTAGGCGCTATTTTTATATTATTATTATTATTATTATTATTATTATTATTATTATTATTATTATTATTATTATTATTATTATTATTATTATTATTATTATTATTATTATTATTATTATTATTATTATTATTATTATTATTATTATTATTATTATATTATTATTATTATTATTATTATTATTATTATTATTATTATTATTATTATTATATATTATTATTATTATTATTATTATTATTATTATTATTATTATTATTATTATTATTATTATTCATTATTATCATTATTATTATTATTATTATTATTATTATTATTATTATTATTATTATTATTATTATTATTATTATTATTATTTTATTATTATTATTATTCAAGTAAAAGGTCAAAAGTCGAAACGTCGTTTGTTTTGTGTTGTTCCACTATATTATACGAGTCAAATTTACTGACCTTTATCTTTCTCTCCATTTTATTGACTCATTAAGGCATCTCTCGTTTTTATGTTATATCTGTTGTCATAACAAACGACTTCACCACTTCTTGATGTGCGGCTATGCGGTCTAGTGGTATGACACTCGCTTTCGGATCGGAAGGTCCTGGGTTCGAGCTTCCCTCGGCAAATAGCTGAGTTCTTGGAGAAGGCTCTTCAGTCACATTCTCTCTCCGTACTCAGAAGTAAAATGAATAACTGGCCGTAAACAGCGTTGTCTCTGTACGAAAAAAAAGGTAATTTCGCCTAACAGACGTCATGTCCCGTCCTACATGTTAAATGGTGCTGTTGGCCAGGGACCCCTTATAAAGCACTTTGAGCACGTTTAGTGGACATTTTCGCTATATAAAAGCTCATTTTTTCTGTTGATTACATTGTTCTATCATCCATGATTTAGTGATCACCAAGGGAAACAACTGTTGAAATATATTATAAGATACGAGGTTTACATGATTGTACCCCTTGTTTGTTCAAGATTGCTTTCATTTCCATTCAAAAATAACGATATAATAATCTAATTAGTCCTCTTGAAAGGCGTTGTTTACGAGATTGAATATTGTTGAATTTTAGCAATTTTACCGTACTTGCGACAAGTTTATGCCGAGCTCATAAGAAGAGAAGGGTGATGCACAGCACATGGAATAGTTTGCACGATTTTTGCCCTCATTCACGAGAAAAAGTTATCAAATAAATATACGAATACTTAAATAAATAAATAAATAAATAAATAGCTTTTTTATAATACAGTGCAATATCACCTAAATGAGCTGAAACCCTTTACTAAAGGTCCCAAGTCAATAGCAAACTAAATTTGGTAGAGCCATGGTAGTAGCGATGGGTTGGCCATACTTTGCGGAAACCCTCAAATGGAACCCCCAGGGCAAGAGGAAATAAGTGGTCCAAAAGAGACTTGAAGGAGAAGCCTTCACCGAGATTTGTACTTCTCCAATCTTACCTGGAGTGAGGTAAAGGTCTGTGCCAAGGACAGAAGTAGACGGAAGAGTGCTGTTGAGGCCCTATGCTCCGCCAGGAACCAAGAGGCATAGGTCAAGTAAATCATATATAATTCCTGCTTTGCGCTAGCTGAAATGTGTCTGTTGAACTCAGAACCTACAGACCATTGGTTGAGTACAATACAAAGTCGTACACATCTGCACTAGAACATTCTTAGATCACGTGAAATACCATTCTTTACTTTTAAATGATATCTCCTAAATGTGCTCAAAACGTTTTTGTGTGGCTAGTAATACGAGATTCTTGCTTTTATGCAACGACACTCCTGCTATAGTGATTTGATACTCCTGTTATAGTAACACGACACCCATGCTGCAATACGACACACCTGTTATAGTGACACGACACCCGTGCTATAATGCGACACACCTATTATAATGATACGACACCCATGCTATAATACGACACACCTGTTATAGTGACACGACACCCATGCTAGAATACAACCCACCTGTTGTAGTGATACGACACCCACGCTATATTACGACACACCTATTATAGTGATACGACACCCTTGCTATAATACGACACACCTGTTATAGTGACACGACACCCATGCTATAATACGACACACCTATTATAATGATACGACACCCGTGCTATATTACGACACACCTATTATAGTGATACGACACCCTTGCTATAATACGACACACCTGTTATAGTGACACGACACCCATGCTATAATACGACACACCTATTATAATGATATGCCAGCCATGCTATAATACGACACACCTATTATAATGATACGACACCCATGCTATAATACGACACACCTGTTATAGTGACACGACACCCATGCTATAATACTACACACCTGTTGTAGTGATACGACACCCATGCTATATCAAGACACACCTGTTTTAGTGATACGACAGCCATGCTATAATACGACACACCTATTATAATGATACGACACCCATGCTATAATACGACACACCTGTTATAGTGATACGACACCCATGCTATAATACAACACATCTGTTATAGTGACACGACACCCATGCTATAATACGACACACCTATTATAGTGAAACGACACCCGTGCTGTAATACTACACACATGTTGTCGTGACACGACACCCATGCTATAATACGACACACCTGTTATAGTGATACGACACCCGTGCTATAATACGACAAACCTATTATAATGATACGACACCCATGCTTTAATACGACACACCTATTATAATGATACGACACCCATGCTTTAATACGACACACCTGTTATAGTGATACGACACCCGTGCTATAATACGACACACCTATTATAGTGATACGACACCCATGCTATAATACGACACACCTGTCATAGTGACACGACACCCGTTCTATATTACGACACACCTGTTATAGTGATACGACGACACCCATGCTATAATACGACACACCTGTTATATTATACGACACCCATGCTGTAATACGACACACCTATTATAGTGACACGACACCCATGCTATAATACGACACGCCTATTATAGTGATACGACACCCGTGCTATAATACGACACACCTGTTATTGTGACACGACACCCATGTTATAATACGACACAACTTTTATAATGATACGACAGCCATGCTATAATACGACACACATGTTGTAGTGATACGACACCCATGCTATAATACGACACACCTGTTATATTATACGACACCCATGCTGTAATACGACACACCTATTATAGTGACACGACACCCATGCTATAATACGACACATCTGTTATATTATACGACACTCATGCTGTAATACGACATACCTATTATAGTGATACGACACCCATGCTATAATACGACACGCCTATTATAGTGATACGACACCCGTGCTATAATACGACACACCTGTTATTGTGACACGACACCCATGTTATAATACGACACAACTTTTATAATGATACGACAGCCATGCTATAATACGACACACATGTTGTAGTGATACGACACCCATGCTATAAAACGACACACCTATTATAGTGATACGACACCCATGCTATAATACGACACACCTATTATAGTGATACGACACCCATGCTATAATACGACACACATATTATAGTGATACGACACCCATGCTATAATACGACAAACCTATTATAATGATACGACACCCATGCTATAATACGACACACCTATTATAATGATACGACACCCGTGCTATAATACGACACACATGTTATAGTGACACGAGACCCATGCTATAATACGACACACCTGTTATAGTGACACGACACCCATGCTTTAATACGACACACCTATTATAATGATACGACACCCGTGCTATAATACGACACACCTATTATAATGATACTACACCCATGCTATATTACGACACACCTATTATAATGATACGACACCCGTGCTATAATACGACAAACCTATTATAATGATACGACACCCATGCTATAATACGACACACCTGTTATAGTGATATGACACCCATGCTATATTACGACACACCTATTATAATGTTACGACACCCATGCTATAATACGACACACCTGTTATAGTGATATGACACCCATGCTATATTACGACACACCTATTATAATGTTACGACACATTATACCTTCAAAGTGCGGACCTTATATTTGTAGTAAACAAGAGTAAATCTTTTACCTTCAAAGAACTGTTCATGGCTCTCATACGAAGGTGGGCGTCGTGCTCTACAATGTAACATGGTGACTTTTCTACTGTGATTTGGTGGGGCAGGGAAGGGGGCATTTTCTTGACGTACCTAAATCAGGAAAAATTTTATGTTAAATATTAAGAAAACATGATATACTGTGATGTTGTTAATGATGATGATGATGATGATGATGATGATGATGATGATGATGATGATGATGATGATGATGATGATGATGATAATAGTTATTGCAAGTTGAGTCCTTGGAAAAGCCTCTTTACTCACATACTCTGACCACACTCAGGTGTAAAATGAGTTCCTGACCGTTAACATTGTCCGAAAAATTGTAATATCGTCTAATAGGCGTCATGTCTCGTCCTACATATGTTAAGAGTTGCTGTTGGCCAGAGACTCCTTGTTAAGCGCTTTGAGCACGTTTTGTGGATATTGCGCTATAAAAAAGTTTAATATTTTTAGTCGTTACTGCTCTTACGTAAAAGGTTTATCATTAGGCCAAAAAATTATGTTTGGTATCCAAAAAGTGATATTACATTCACTATACATTTAATATTAATAAACAATAATGAATATAACACTTCAAAAAAGAACAAAATACCAAACATGGAACGTTCCGGGGTCAAAACCATTCTCCAGCCAGCAACAACAAAAAACAAAAACAGTGAAGACATAAATACATTACTAAATTTAATTTAGTAATGTATTTATAACCTTATTGATTTTTTGAGCCTGATACGTTCCGTGTTTGGTATTTTGTTCTTTTTTTTGTTTATGATTTTATACAGTTCACAGGTTCTAGCAGCCTAGTGTCACTGTGACTTACATTTAATATTGACACATACCACTATACATTCACTATTCACACATACCACTATACATTCACTATTCACACATACCACTATACATTCACTATTCACACATACCACTATGCATTCACTATTCACACATACCACTATGCATTCACTATTCACACATACCACTATGCATTCACTATTCACACATACCACTATACATTCACTATTCAAACATACTACTATACATTCACTATTCACACATACCACTATACATTCACTAATCACACATACCACTATACATTCACTAATTACACATACCACTATACATTCACTAATCACACATACCAGTATACATTCACTAATCACACATACCACTATACATTCACTAATCACACATACCACTATACATTCACTAATCACACATACCAGTATACATTCATTATTGAAACATACTACTATACATTCACTATTCACACATACCACTATACATTCACTATTCACACATACCACTATACATTCACTAATCACACATACCACTATACATTCACTATTGAAACATACCACTATACATTTACTATTCACACATACCACTATACATTTACTATTGAAACATACCACTATACATTTACTATTGAAACATACCACTACACATTCACTATTGACACATACCACTACACATTCACTATTGACACATACACCACTACACATTCACTATTGACACATATCACTACACATTCACTATTGACACATACTACTATACATTCACTATTGACACATACCACTACACATTCACTATTGACACATACCACTACACATTCACTATTGACACATACCACTCACCACTGTAAGTCGTACTTTGGATACATACGATCACAAAAATAGTCCGTTTCCCAATCTAGTGTCACGATGTTGGGATGCAAGTCCAGGAATTCCAAGAGAGCAGACGTTCCACACTTTCCAAATCCCAGCAAGATGCAACCAGGAGGTCTTCGTGCTAGTAGTACCGCTGGTTCATAAGACATATTATTGTTATTATCATTATTATCATTATTATTATTATTATTATTATTATTTTATTATTATTATATTATTATTATTATTATTATTATTATTATTATTATTATTATTATTATTATTATTATTATTATTATTATTATTATTATTATTATTATTATTATTATTATTTATTATTATTATTATTATTATTATTATTATTATTATTATTATTATTATTATTATTATTATTATATATTATTATATTATTATTATTATTATTTATTATTATTATTATTATTATTATTATTATTATTATATTATTATTATTATTATTGTTATTGTTATTATCATTATTATTATTATTATTATTATTATTATTATTATTATTATTATTATTATTATTATTATTATTATTATTATTATTGTTATTATTATTATTATTATTATTATTATTATTATTATTATTATTATTATTATTATTATTATTATTATTATTATTATTATTATTATTATTATTAGATTTGTGTAGATTTGTGTCTTGGTGTGATGCCCACCACCTAGAGCTTAACATAAGCAAGACAAAGGAGCTAGTGATTGACTTTAGGAGAGTGAAGGAACCGATAGAACCGTTAAAATTAAAGGACCAATTCGTCCAGCGAGTTCCTCACTACAAATACCTTGGTGTAACGATTGATGACAGGCTCAAGTGGGATGAACACTTGAAAATAATTAGGCATAAGATGTGCAGACGTACATATTTTTTATCAAAACTCTCTCAGTTTAGAATAGATAAAACCCTCTGCACATTATTTTATAGAGCAGTCATCGAAAGTGTTTTGTCATTTTGTATAACAGCTTGGGGAGGCAATTGCTTAGCAGTGGAAAGGAACAAAATAAATTCAAATATTAAAAAATCCATTAAACGCTATATAAATGATGTTGACGATGTAGATCTTTTATACGAGAAATTTTGTATAAATAAAATAACTAAAATATTAAATGACCAGTATCATCCACTAAGACCATCAATTATTATGTCAGAAAGAAGTGGTCGCCCTTTCTCTATTTCAACGAAAACAGAGAGACACCGAAAATCTTTTCTGCCGTCCAGTATTAGGCTTTATAACAACAAGCAATAATCATTTTATATAATTATTTCTCATTTTTACTTTAAAAAAATATAAATATTAATTTATTAATTTATTTGTTTTGCAATCTTTTCAATTTTCAATTTATAGTGACAGTTTTAACTATTTTACAGTGTTTGAAATTATTCATATTATAAAGCGCAGCTCTGGTTATAGAGCTGCTCCTTTTTTTATATATATACATCCTATTTCCATTGTATTTTTATCTTATGTGTAAATTATAACACGTCTGTACAAAAAATTTCCTTTTTGGGATACAATAAAGTATTATTATTATTATTATTATTATTATTATTATTATTATTATTATTATTATTATTATTATTATTATTATTATTATTATTTCCATACCTCTGGCCGG
Source organism: Berghia stephanieae (assembly GCF_034508935.2). Taxonomy (NCBI): domain Eukaryota; kingdom Metazoa; phylum Mollusca; class Gastropoda; order Nudibranchia; family Aeolidiidae; genus Berghia; species Berghia stephanieae. Next base: position 18,775,441 of record NC_088373.1, on the reverse strand, counting down.
GTCGTCCTTCACCCCTTTTATTATCGGCAATGGTTTGGGGTCAAGGTCAATTCCTTTGGGCTTCCGGATCATGATGGTGGCCCTGCCCGTGTCTTTGATAGACTGGCGAGGGAAATGGCTACGGGGGATTGTGTCCTCGGGGAAGGAGAATTCAGATTGGAAATATTTTGACCCTGAGGATTGTGATGTATATATGTATGTATGTGTGTGTGTACCGTGTTTAGATGATTAATATGTGTGATGATTTTGATGACGACGACGACGAGACGATGATGATGATGATCATGATGATGATGATGATGATGATGATGATGATGATGATGATGATGATGATGATGATGATGGTGATGATGGTAATGATGATGATGATGATGATGATGATGATGATGATGATGATGATGATGATGATGATGGTAGTGGTGTTGGTGTTGGCGGTGATGATGGTGGAAATGATGAAAATGATGATGGTGGTGTTGGCGGTGATGATGACGGTGGCAATGATGAAAATGATGATGGTGGTGTTGGTGGTGATGATGACGGTGGCAATGATGGTGGTGATCGAGATCACTAAGCTGCAGAATATTTAATTCATAGTAAAACAAATCAAACAATTTTGGAGAAGGAGGGAGAAATAGATAGATAGATTAATAGATAGACAGACAGACAGACAGATAGATAGAGAGATAGATAGATGGCTAGATAGATAGATAGATAGATAGATAGATAGATGGATATATAGGTGGATAGATGGATATAATAACAGATATATAGAGAGATAGGTAGATAGAAAGAAATAAAAAGAGAAAAGGAAAGAAAGAAAGAAAGTAAGGTATATATATATATATATATATATATATATATATATAGATATATAGATAGATAGAAAGAGAGGGGGAGAGAGAGAAAGAGGGGGGGAGAGAGAGAAAGAGAGACTGAGAGAAAGAGAGAGAGAGAGAGAGAGAGAGAGAGAGAGAGAGAGAGAGAGAGAGAGAGAGAGAGAGAGAGAGAGAGAGACTTATTTTCATGTACAAACATTCTTATGCAAAGGGTCAACTTTTAAAGATCCACTATTTAAACAATTTTCCACTCACCAACTTGTTTAGGTTCAAAGTTCACCCAACGGTCCAGCAGGTCAGACCAGGACTGTAGTGAGTGACTTTGTAACGACATTACTATCGTTGTTGTAAAAAACGTCAGCGTCACCACCAGCAGACTGTACAGCCCAATGTTTATCCAATATATTCTGGTATAAACGTTCATATTTTTTTCTTTTTCGTTTGCGAATGTTACTGCTTGAAGCTCGAATAAATAATTAATTACAATACTCATATGGCGGGAAGTACTTTGCCATAATAAACTCGCGTCCTATCCAAAGGGTAGCAAGAAATTGCTTTTGTCCGTTTCACACTATAGAAACAGAGATAAACTCCGGCTCCATGGACCAAATGACTCTGAGCACTCAGAATTGAATGGCGTCTTCAATTTATTTATACAGGCAAGATATTGTGGACATTTCGGGTTCCATCTTTAGTCAGCACGACATAATGATCATTATGTTTCTTTTGTTTCCACAAAAGGGAAAAACCAAAACGTCCACATCTGTCTTCGTTAATTTGATTGAAGCTTCTATTCTAATTTGCTATTGTTATTTATTGACACTCGCTATCGGATCGATCGGAAGGTCCGGGGTTCGAGCCTCGCTAGCCGCATAGTTGAGTCCTTAGTAAAAGGCTCTTTACTTACATTCTGTCACTGTACTCACGTGTAAAAAGAATACATGGCCGTCAACAACGTTGTCTTTGTCGAAAAAAAAATGTATTGTTGCCTAACAGGCGTCATGTCTTGTTCTACATGTTAGGTGTTGCTGCTGGTCAGAGAACTTTTGTAAAGCTCGTTGGGCACGTTTAGTGGAAATTACGCTATATAAAAACACTCAAGTTCAAGGATTTTAGCTACAGAAGACTTATCTCTAATTGTATTGGTTTAAAAAAAAGTACCGAATCCTTGAAAGCCATTATGTCCTCATAGAGGAATTTATTCCGATGTCTATAGCGTAAAACTCGGACAATTACAATCTGATTGCTATCCTTTGGATAGAACGCTAGTCTGTCACAAAGTACTTTCCGACAAATTTAATATAGCTAGCAATTCATCACTGCTGAGTGGACAGGAGAGTCCTCATGCCGCGATTGGGGCTAGGGTTCGGTTCACGTCCGGAATTCCAAAAAGCAAGAGTATAATAATCGTGTACAACCACAATTTTAGGACCAACGATATCTTGACTTAAGAGGAAAGTATGTGTTTTGGGCATGCACCGAAAAAACCCAAATACTGATCTCTATGAAAGAACCTGGGTCTAACGCGAACCAGGGTCCAACGCCTGAGTACAACCATAAAAGTACAGCGATGGAGGCTATTTGGTCACATCTTACGTCGAGAAGATAACATCCCAGCCCAAACTGCAATGACAGAATATTTCCTTCATGGCAAGAAATATGTAGGAAGACCACCAACATCACTAGTAACTACCCTGAACCGGGATCTCTCTACATATCAGAAATTTCTGGATTCAGATGAGGCCGAATTAATCCATGAAGTATAAAGAAAAACTCCAGTGCTTCCGTACTAAAGTCACGACAAGATCTCGACAGCCTCAAAACTCGGGCCCAAGACCGTGACCAATGGAAACAATAAACAACATGGATGGAGAGAGCAGTTATAATTGTCGAGGTTTTAAAACATCTGTGACTGAATCACACAATTCTCAGCAGGCGTCATTCAGACTGCAAAGCTTACTACTACTACTACTACTGCTGCTGCTACTACTACTACTACTACTACTACTACTACTACTACTACTACTACTACTACTACTACTACTACTACTACTACTACTACTACTACTACTACTACTACTACTACTACTACTACTACTACTACTACTACTACTACTACTACTCCTACCCCCCCCCCCCCCAAAGCGCTCGTTGAACAATTACTATCTAATGACCCAAATCACTTGAGTATAGGATTACAACACTATTCGAATCACTCACGATAAATCTGGGTTTATATACGACAATCAAACTAGTTTTTAAGAGGAGACACCAGTGGCTTGGCCCTCATGCAGCGCGAACTTGTTTAACCCTCTTCATACCAACTATAGGAAAATCGTCACATTCGTTACGATACAACCAACTATTATATCATTCTGATTTATTTTGTACACCAAAATATTTGAACAAAAATGTTTGCTTTAGATAAAGCATATTAACACTGTGTTGAAAAGTTCGTTTTGCAAGACAGAAATATGTATAGCAAGAACTAATAGATTTTGTGTTTGAATGAAATAAATATATTTTTATATAGGTTAAATGTGACATTTTGGGGAAAATCCGGAAAATGACCGTTAAGGACAAAGTTAACCCTCTCCATACCAACCATATGAAAATCGTCATATTCGTTACGATACAACCAACAATTTTATCATTTTGATTTCTTTAGCACATCACAAAATTTAAAGAACAGTCGTTGCTATAGTTATAAAAAAAACTTAGCACTATGTTGCAGAACAATATTATGTATAGAATGTACTCGTCGCATTTCTGTTTGGGTAAGAAAATTATATTTTTTTTTGTATTGGTTGGGGGGGGGGAGGATTGAAGATTCCGGAACAATTCTGAAAATGGCTGGTAAGGAGAGAGTCAAACGTGTGAGAAATTTGATAAAGTCTCGTTGTCATGGAAATCTTTTTAAACCAACACTGGCCTTGTGTTATAATTGAAATATTTTCAAAAGCAAAAATGTTAAAACAGAAAAATAAAGTGGCTAGAAAAGTGCCAGAAGACAAAAGAGAATAAAAACTTTGCGGCAACAGGGGCTCGAACCCGCGACCTTACTGATACGACAACTCCGCCTGGCCGTGAGAGGTACGCCATGCAGAGAAACCATCCACAAGTCCAAGCCACTGTTAAAACAAAGAGACCTACATATTATACTTTCATATTGTTTTCTCACTCATCCTGCTGCTTTCATTAACTCTCTCCTTACTAGCCATTTCCAGAAGATTCAATATTCTGATGTCACGTCCGCCCAGCAACAAGCAGCTTGGTTCTAAACAACGAAAATCGATACTTTTCTATTCTTCATACTGGCTAGAACATTTTCACATGGCATGTGATCAGAATGTATAAAAGTCAACACATGATCGGATTTATATGTTTATTTTTCTCTGGATATACTTTTATTCATAAGGGCGCCCGCCGTCCGCCATTGTTCCGATAGTTTAGAACCATTTATTAAGTTACTATGCGTCATTACGAGGGAAGTGACGTACGACTATTGAAGCATATTAAGATATAATTTTCTTACCCAAACAGAAAAGCGACAAGTACATTCTATACACAATATTGTTCTGCAAATTTAGTTCTACAACACAGGGCCAAGTTGTTTTTTTTTATAACTATAGCAACAACTGTTCTTTAAATTGTGTGATGTACAAAAGAGATCAGAATCATACAATTGTGGGTTGAATCGCGACGAATGTGACGATTTTCCTATGGTTGGTAAGGAGAGGGCTAAAATAACAGTTGTATCCAAAGACACATCAAAACTTACTTTTACATATATACATGGTGGCCGAGTGGTTAAGGCATTGCACTGTGACCCGGAAAGACCCGGGTTCGAGCCCCGCTTCAGGCACTTTCGTTTTTTCCCTTGAGCAAGATTATTATCCCCAAATTTGCTCACTTGGACAACATGGATGATTCCTGTTGATATCAGACATCTTGTTTGATGAGTTATCTATCTTCCTTCGTGGATTGCCTAGGCGTCGATATCTTATGATGTCGTGGCGAAAAAGGCATAATAAAAAAAATAATTATATATTATTTATATATAATTATATATATATATATATATATATATATATATATATATATATATATCAAGATCGATATACTAAAATGGGGAAAGGGATATGTCCTACGTGTATACATTACCAGGTCTGATAATCCAACACATTTATAGGCCTGTTTTAGCATTGTTCTAATGGTCAACATATTGTGTCGTTCTGAGAGTTTATTTCTTTTCCATTGCAACAATGGGCCCATAACAAATTGGGTTACC
>NC_088373.1:18742814-18765314 GCF_034508935.2 Berghia stephanieae | reverse complement strand
TAATAATATTGTTTTAATACCATGTGTCACATTTATTATAACTTTATTACACAGAACATCTTCCTTTTGATGATAAATGTTTAGGTAAGATACTCACAACAGCCACCAGCTAAATTAAACATACCAACGCACAAGTCCGGTTTGAACGTTAAACGTTCATAGTCTGATTGGTATAATTCACATGATCCTTCTCACTGACAGGCTACGTAAAAATAATAACAAAGAGCTGAGTCACGTCAACTTCGTTCCTTCAATAAATCATTGTTTATTGTTTTGATATGTGAAACACCACAATTTCTTGAATTCTTGCCTATAATGGGAACTCATTTTATAATATATGAATATACTCACACTGGCATTCAAATTCTCCAACAGAATAAAAAAATGTAAAAAAATACTTAGAATTAACACGTAACCTTCGCGAAAAACAATATTTTCCAAAACAATGAAAACAAGTCTCGGTATGAAACAGACTGTAAACAAAATTGATATCGCAACGACCATACAAACTAGATTTACCTCTTTGGAGCTCTTTGGATAGTTTTTCGGAACGCTACCAGGGGTTAAATTGTCCTTGCGATTAGTTGGATTCTCGCACTCTGTTTTTGTAGGAACATATTTATTTTGTGTCGTTTTCACAGAGGAGACCCCAGTTGATTTTTTAAATTTTTGAGATGTATTAATTGTCTTTAACATGATAATGTTGCACAGAATAATTAAGGGGATGGTCAGAAATCGAGCTGTTAGATATAAATACATGAGTTTAAAATCATAGCTGTCTGGGTAAATGCGAAAGCGATAAGGTGCAAGATAAGATCTATTTGTTCTCGGATCAATACGCCATGCCAGGTAGTAATACATTCGATGATGAATTGCTAGAGCAATTCCTAAAACATTGAATGAGATAAAGACCATCAATGATCGAAATGGGGTGAAAATTGTCCTAGACATGAAAGGAAAGCAAACGGAGATAACTCTCTCAAAAGTCAAATAAACTGTCATCCAAATTGTCACATTTAAGAATGGATCAATTTGTTGATCAAATATGTACGTTAAACTATAAGCTGTAGTACGAGAACCTCCTGAAAACTTTGAGATAATCTCTGATGTAATTCCCAAAAATGTAAATAAACAGGCACCAAAATCAGAAAATGAAATTCCTGCAAAGATCACGTTAGGGCTGCTTGAAAATATCCCTTGTCGATAGAAGATGATCAAATTGATGATGTTGGAAACAATCCCCATTGCTGTAATTGCTTCTGTGAGAACGAAACTGACGCAGATTTTCAACAATTTGTACATCTCTACATTGAGCAATACTCTCCGAATAGACTCTTGGTCTTCCGTTGTCGAGTTCATTTTCGTTTGGATTTCAGTCTGGAAAATAAAATCAGTCATTTATTGACAAATCATGATATGTGCACGTGACCCAACAGCAAAAGAGGTGTAAATCTGTCACCCGTCGTCTCAAAAACAAAATTCTGCCGGGGTGACTGGGAACCCGAAAGGTGAATTTACAATTGAAATGATAAAAAAAAAATTAAATTGTGTTTTGTTTGTTTTGGTTTTTTTTTAAGTGGGGGGGGGGGGGGGCGATATCTCAGTTGGTAGAGCACTCGCTTTACAAGCAAAGGTCGCGAGATCGATCCCGGGTGCAGTCGGGACTTTTTTTTTTCTGACACCCCCCCCCACTCCCCGCCCCACGTCTACCCAGCAGTGATTGGGTAGCTGGGTATGTTAGATCTGGCGGAAGTACGATGCGATAGACGGGCGTCCTAACCAAAGGGTAGCAAGCAATTGCTAAACTATTGCTAAATTATTATTATTATTATTATTATTATTATTATTATTATTATTGTTATTATTATTATTATTATTATTATTATTATTATTATTATTATTATTATTATTATTATTATTATTATTATTATTATTATTATTATTATTATTATTATTATTATAATTATTATTATTATTATTATTATTATTATTATTATTATTATCAATATTATTATTATTATATCGAAAAATACGACCATAGAATACTGGTAATTGAAAACTAGTCATGATCGAATGAATTATGAATTTAAAAAGTTCATAGTACAACGAAATATTAATGACAAAAATAATCATGAAAGAAACAAAGATAATCATGAAAGAAACAAAGATAATAATAGTCATACATAAGTCTATGAAAAACTATGATTTTACATTGTTTCAGATGTCATGTATTTTAGTTTTCAACATTTACAAACCAGTCTACAAAATCATGAAAGTAATGGAAACAATTATATCCACATGACAATTTAAAGTTTAAAAGATAAATAAATAAATGTATAATTAAATAAATAAATAAATAAATAAACAAACAAACAAACAAATAAAGGAATAGAGAAGTAAAATAAAAAATTAACAAAATTAAATTGAATTCAGAAATTAATCAATTAATTATTATTATTATTTACAAAAAAAACAAACAAAAAAACAAAAACAAAACAAAATAGAATAAAACATATCTAATTATATTAGTCATACTTAAATCTCAGAGAATTGAGGCGTCTTGACATAAAATGGAAATTTAACTGGCATGGGAAGAACTTTGAAAAATTCAAGTCTCCAATATTGCTATAGAAACAGTAGCTATAGATAGTATGCGCTTTGCTAAGAAGCTCACAACGTTGACATCCGGAAGTAAAACGGACCAACGCACAAAACTATGTGTAACCTCATAGTCTGGTTAATACAGTTTAGTGAGAATTACTCATAAACGCGGTTGGCAAAAAAACAATAACAAAGACCCGAATGCCGTCAACTTCATTCTATCTATACTTACTTGGTATTGGAATCCAAGAAAATGTCAATGACTCCGTCAAGCTAGACGTGAATGGTGACTTTATATAGCAAGTAGCAGATCAATGAATTCACGCCCTTCAACGTCAGTCAATTAGACTTGTTTAATAATAATTCATATAATTGTTTCCATTACTTTCATGATTTTGTAGACTGGTTTACTGAAGAATTTCGTTGTTATTAAAACACATTTTCAACATTTTAGCAAAAACGCTCTTTCTCCCCCCCCCCCCCCGCCCCCCGCCCCCACACACACAGATTACGACTTACTGTTATGTGGTCTAGTGGTATGACTCTATCCTTCGGATTGGAAAGTCCAGGGTTCGAAACCCGCTCTGACTGACGCGTAGTTGAGTCCTTAGAAAAGGCTCTTTACTTAGAATAAAAAAGGGAGTTATATTTTTTTAATGTTATCATTATTATTATTATTATTATTATTATTTTTATTATTATTATTATTATTATTATTATTATTATTATTATTATTATTATTATTATTATTATTATTATTATGATTATGATTATTATTATTATTATTATTATTATTATTATTATTATTATTATTATTATTATTATTTTTATCGTTGTTATTATTATTATTATTATTATTATTATTATTATTATTATCATTATTATTATTATTATTATTATTATTATTATTATTATTATTATTATTATAATATTATTATTATCATCATCATCATTATTATTATTATTTATTATTATTATTATTATTATTATTATTATTATTATTATTATTATTATTATTATTATTATTATTATTATTATTATTATTATCATTATTATTATTATATATATTATATTATTATTATTATATTATTATTATTATTATTATTATTATTATTATTATTATTATTATTATTATTATTATTTTATTATTATTATTATTATTATTATTATTATTATTATTATTATTATTATTATTATTATCATCATTATTATTATCATTTTTATCATCATTATTACTTTTTTCGTTGTATTTATGTGTAAAATGACTATCAACTTGGCCGTTTACAGCGCTGTTGTGTCGGAAAAACAGCTGATAAAATCGCCTCACTTTGAGCACGTTGAGTGGATAATGTACTTTATAAATGCCCCGGGCTCAAAATAGTATTATGCCTGGGTGAGTAGATTCTGGAAGATTATATCACAATTCAATTGCCCCGAAATGGAAATTTAAGTTTTGTTGTCATTTTTAAGACATTAAAAAAATGCAATGATCTCTTTATCTTTTCTATCATTTAACCTTCTAATTATTTATTTAAGTATATTTTATCATTTTCTATAATATTGACATTTATCAACAGGATAAGAGTACTGATGAATCTCTCTATGTAGCTGATTTGTTATAATAATATAAGTAAAATTTGATGGATGGGAAATTGTGACGTTGCAGGTGATAATAAATCGTAACATAATATATCATTTGTAGCACACATTCTTCTTAATATTGTTTTGTTTGTTTTTAAGTGTTTATTATTATTATTATTATTATTATTATTATTATTATTATTATTATTATTATTATTATTATTATTATCATTATTATTATTATTAATATTATTATTATTATTATTATTATTATTATTATTATTATTATTATTATTATTATTATTATTATTATTATTATTATTATTATTATTTGACTCTCGCGAACGCCAGTAAGAATGAAGAAAATGGAATAGTGAAAACATTCTAGACTTAAAATTGATCTTTAAATCGAGATTTTATATAGCCTAATATCCACTAAACGTGCTCAAAGCGCTTTACAAGGGATCCCTGGCCAACAGCAACATTTAACATACAGGACGGGACATGACGCCTATTAGGCGATAGTATATTTTTTTCGGACAGAGAAACGCAGTTGGCGGCCAGGTACTTATTTTACACCTGGGTATGGTGAGAGAATATGAGTAAATGGCCTTTTCCAAGGACTCAACTATGCGCCGAGCGAGGCTCTAACCCATGACCTTCCGATCCGACAGCGATTGTCATACCACTAGATCACATGGCCGCACGCTATATTGAGTATGCAAAAAATAAAATTGTGTTATTGAGATAGGGGACTTAGATTGTGTTATTGAGATAGGGGACTTAGATTGTGTTATTGAGATAGGGGACTTAGATTGTGTTATTGAGATAGGGGACTTAGATTGTGTTATTGAGATAGGGGACTTAGATTGTGTTATTGAGATAGGGGACTTAGATTGTGTTATTGAGATAGGGGACTTAGATTGTGTTATTGAGATAGGGGACTTAGATTGTGTTATTGAGATAGGGGACTTAGATTGTGTTATTGAGATAGGGGACTTAGATTATGTTATTGAGATAGGGGACTTAGATTGTGTTATTGAGATAGGGGACTTAGATTGTGTTATTGAGATAGGGGACTTAGATTGTGATATTGAGATAGGGGACTTAGATTCGTGTTATTGAGATAGGGGACTTAGATCGTGTTTATCTTACACGAAATTTGGTGAGTGGACTGAGAAGATTATGCTTAACCCTCTCCTTACCAACCACAGGAAAATCGTCACATTCGTTACGATGCAACCGACAATTTTGTCATTCTGATTTCTCTTGTACATCACAAAATTTAAAGAAATGCTTTGATTACAGCTATAAATAGTAACTGTGTTGTAGAGCTCACTTGTTACTTTTTGTTTGAGTAAAAAAAAAAGTCTATTCTTGTGTTGAGTGGAAGTGAATTTTCGGGGGAAATTCTAAAAATAGCTGGTAAGGAGAGAGTTAAAACTTATATCACTTATGAGCTAAAAAAATGTGACTTACGTACTTTTATCACTGGGATCTCCAGTTCCAATTAGAAGGAAAACAAAATAATTCACAGACGCTGATAGAGAAGAGAAGATGAAAATATCACAGTTCTGTCATAATTTGAAAACAAAACAAAACAAAACAAAACAAAACACATTAAAAAATTATAGCCAGAACACTCTTCCTTCAATTATCGATTGATTTAACCCTCTCCGTACCAACTACAGGAAAATCGTCACATTCGTTACGATACAACCAACATTTTAACCCTCTCCGTACCAACTACAGGAATATTGTCACATTCGTTACGATACAACCAACATTTTTCTTATTCAAATTTCTTTTGCAAGTCATAAAATGTAAAGAAAATGAACAGTGTGTTGTAGAGCATGTTTTGCTAATGACATTATTTATCGCAAGAACTTTACTGCTAGTCTATTAGACGTCTAGGTCTGAGTGATAAAAATATATTTTTGTGTTAGCTGGGTGTGAAGTTTTGGGGAAAATCCTGAAAATGGCTGGTAAGAAGAGAAAATAACACGAATCTTTTCCCAAACTCTCTAACCTGAGACTTTATGAATGAAGTCTCAGGTTTAACAGACTTTGACAAGATTCGTGTATTTCAATCGACTGATATTTGATGAATATATTTTCTGGCTATAATTTTTTAAACACGTCATTTTGTTTTTTTTAACCCTCTCCTTACCAAAAAATAGGAAAGTCGTCACATTCGTTACGATCCAACCAGCACTTTTATCATTCAGATTTCTTTGTGTAAATCACACAATTTAAAGAACAATGTTTTATTATAACTAGCTATAAAAACGTGACACTGGGTTGTAGAGTTCATTTTGCTGATCAATATTATGCATATAATATACGTGTTGCTTTTCTGTTTGAGTAAGAAAAAAATATTTTTGTGTTGGGTGGATATGAAATCGTGGGAAAATTTCTGAAAATGGCTGTTAAGGAATGGGTTAAGAGAAGGGAGAGTTGTGAAATAATTAGGCATTAATTACCTCAGTAATATAAAAACTTCAAACTGATATTTAAATAGGAAAGTTGGTGTTAATTAAGTTTAAAGATTAAATGGCTTCCCCAAATAGTTGAAGATTCTCTAATGCCAGAATAATTGATACAAGCACAGCTTATATCTGCCAATATCATCATTAACCTGTTAACCGTTTTTGGAACAAAAAGATATTATTTTTATGAATTTGGCCAGAAAACTCGTTCTTCAAATATCGATCGATTTAAATGACTCTCGTATTTCCAACCCCCCCCCCCCACCCAAAAAAGAAACCCGACCCCCCCCCCCCCACCCAAAAAAGAAACCCAACCCCGCCCCCCAAAAAAAAAAAAACCAAAAAAAAAAACCACAACAAACAAACAAAAAAACCCAAAACAAAACAACAACAAACAAACAAAAAAAAACAACAAACAAACAAACAATCAAACCTCTCAAGCCTTAAATCCCGAAGTCCCAGGTTTGAGATTTTTTTTCCAAGATGAGAGTTATTTAAATCGATCGATATTTGAAGGACGAGTTTTCTGGCCAAATTTATAGATACACGGTTGTTTTTTTTTTCTCCAGAATACGGCAGTCAGCGAGTCAATTCTTTTAGAAGGTAATGATGGGTGCTCGTCCAACGAATTGGATGATGGTAGGTCTATAGGGAATGAGATTAGCGGAAGAGTAGCGTCCCTTGATTGGACGTCACCCATAGTCTGTGACGTCATCAGCTGAAAAGTTATTAGAGAGAGAATGTCATGTTGATTGTGCGCATGCGTCTCCGTCCTCGCGGATTTTCGCTAATATCATTCCCTATTAACACAAAATATATCGTTCAAGTGTTTAAATAATTTGAGCTCAAATTAGCGATACACGCCCCGAATTGCTTTCATCCACAGCTGGCCTAGATGTAAAATAAGTGAAATTAACTTTAACCCTCTCCTTACCAACTACATGAAAATCGTTACATTTGTTACGATACAAAGAACATGTTTCTTAATCAGATTTGTTTTGTACGTTACAACATTTTTTGAAAAATCTTGGTTTTTAAAGCTTGTTAGGTTGCACAAAAATATGCATATCTAGTATGTATGTATTTCTAATGAATTTGAGTGTAAACAGTCAAGTTCTGTGATGGGTTGGTATAACATTTCTGGAAGAATCATGAATTTGGTCGGTAAAGAGAGAGTTAACTAAAAAGAAAATTGTCAATTTGTGCTGCTATGTGGTCTAGTGGTATGACACTCGCTTTCGGATCGAAGGTCCTGGGTTCGAGGCTCGCTCGGCGCATAGTTGGGTGCTTGGTGAACGCTTATTACTCACATTCTCTCACCATACTCAGGTATAAAATGAATACCTGGCCGTTAACAGCGTTGTCCTGTCGGAAAAAAAATGTAATATCGCCTAACAGGCGTCATGTCCCGTCCTACATGTTAAATGTTGCTGTTGGCCAGGGACAACTTGTAAAGCGCGTTGAGCACACGTTTTGTGGATATTGCGTTATATAAAAGCTCAAAGCTCAAAGCTCAGTTTAATTGATATTTGAACAACCTTGCTTTTGCAAGATCTTGAACACTTAAAGTTAATTCTTTATGTGTTACGGGATGTATTTTTCTTTGGTTCAGATGTGAGTTAATTGACTGATTAGCTTACGTTATTTAATTACAGATGATAACTAATATCTCTATGATATGATTGAACCTCGGTGTTAACACTGTGTCGTATCGGAGTGATTAAGACGATGGAAATCGATTTTGTGGTTAAGATTATGAAACTCATGTTAATGATGTTATGTGAAATAGGATTCAATAGTCTGATGTCAGGTCCGTCCAGCAACGTTATTTAATAATTACAGATGATAGCTAATATCTAGATGATATGATTGAACCTAGGTGTTAAAACTGTGTCGTATCGGTGTGATTAAGACGATGGAAATCGATTTTGTGGTTAACCCTCTCCGTACCAACTATAGGAAAATCGTCATATTCGTTACGATACAACCAACATTTTTCTTACTCAAATTTCTTTTGTACATCATAACATTTAATAAAATGACCAGTGTGTTGTAGAGCATGTTTTACTAAAGAAATTATATATCGCAAGAACTTTACTACTATTGTGTTTGAGTGATAAAAAAATAAATATTTGTTTTAGTTGGGTGTGAGGTTTTGGGGAAAATCCTGAAAATAGCTGGTAAGGAGAGAGTTAGGAATATGAAACTCATGTTAATAATATTATGTGAAATTGTGACAAAACTTTCTTTTTGTAACATTTGCCAAAAATATATTCAAATACTAAATTATTTTGAACCCCCCCCCCCCCCCGACATTAACAGCCTACGTTTGTTATTATGGTTAAATATAGATAAATGAACACAAGAAATTGACGATATATATATATATATATATATATATATATATATATATATATACATACATGCTGATAATCCGGATGTCGTACTTTTTAACCTGAAACCGTACAGTAATTGTCCCTGCTCATGGCCATGTACTGACGCACATCTCTGTAGAATTGGGATGTCGTGTATGAAGTGTCTTATACAAGGAAGCAAGACCCAGGAACCAGTACTATAATTGTCACCCATCAGATCACTGATAAGGTTAAACATTATTTTAATTGATAATATAACGAGAATCTGTGTCGCAAAACCATCGATATATATATATATATAGCGAGAGAGAGAGAGAGAGTGAGGGAGAGAGAGACTGAGGGAGAGAAATAGAGTGAGAGATAGATAGATAGAGAGAGAGTGAGATAGATAGATAGATAGATAGATAGATAGATAGATAGGGAGAGAGAGAGAGTGCATGGGAAAGAGGACAAGTGTGAAGGAGTATAATATATATACACACACTTTACAATGGGACCCTAGCCAACAGTTAGGAAAAGAGAGAGAGAGAGAGAGAGAGAGAGAGAGAGAGAGAGAGAGAGGAAAGAGAGAGTTGACACAGAGATAGAGAAAGGTGAAGTATGAATGCTGCAATGAATGTTCTGTGCCACGTCACGCCTGAGCAAACGGTTGCATAATGATAAACAAGAAGAAACATTCTTGACATCAGCAATCCAGCCTAAATTCATCAAGCATGACAGAGAACAACAAACGTGATACACTTTGTTGCTTTTCCAGATGTGTCATGTCTCAATTTAAAAAATACAAACAAACTGGTTTCTTGTAAATAGATCATGCATTTATGTCTAGTAAAACATATGAAAAAATTCAAAGCGAACATTAAAACACTTTTATTCGAAAAAAAAACACTTATAGGTTTTATTTTATTATCTTGTAATCTGTGTCAAATTAATTCTTCTGTGTTTAATAACTTTAATTAGCAATGACTATCCCGCACAGATCTTTGGGCCTCTTTTTCGCTCACGAAGTGCCCGAATTCGCGTCAAAATATGGGACGAAGCCGTTTCGTATATGCTATTTAAAAAAAAATAATTACGACGCTGTTTATCGATGAATATGACTGAAAGTTGGCACACAGTTAGAAAAAAGGTAATTTTAGATTATGTCAAGCGACAAAACACGTACAATTACCAAAAGACCGTTAAAAATAGATTGTTACTCTTTGGAGTAAAATATTTCTAAAACTACCGGGCGTGGAGGTTTTGTCGCTGACAAGGTAATACATGAACATTTCTTCTTTTTGGTTGTAAAATTTCATATGAATATGACGAGTACTTTTCCCGTATCTTACAAGACACCATCCTAATTTGCTCTTCAAGTTTCAATCTTTTAATCCACTTATTACGCAAGATACAACCAAAGGTCGAAAAAAAATGCCGCAAAAGCGTCCCATATTTTCGCGTTTTTTCCTCTTTGCGGGTCATCCAAATAAATGACACCTTTGAAACTGCATAACTTGTTTATTTATGAATGGATTTTTAAAATTCAAAAACATTTTTACTCAGTGGAGATAGGGCTTTGATTTTAGACAAAAGTTTTCATCAAAAAGAGAAAACAAACATTTTTCATAGTCATTGCTACTTTAATAGTATTTAATGAATGGGGTTTTTATTGTATGGCACTCTGATACATACATATATATATATATATATATATATATATATATATATACATATATATATGTACATATATATATATATGTGTGTGTGTGTTTGTGTGTGTGTGTGTGTGTGGTTTAGCGAAGTAAGGTGGCGAGCTCAATAATTTCTCGAAGCGAATTATTTATTTATTCACACCTCGTTTTTGTTTCTTTCTCCGACAACGTTGTTTTATTCAAATCTTGGAATCATCAGGGAGTCCTGGTGACTCGGAGGATTGTTGTTGTGTTCTATTAGTTGGTGCTAATGTTGTTTACGGATGTTGGTTTGTTGCCCATGTATGTACATGTGTGAATGTGTACGTATATGTGTGTGAGCCTGATGTGGTGTAGTATTCAGGGACGGGGGTGGGGGGGGGAGGGGTCGTCTGGGGTGGTGGCTATATCTTTGGGTTGTGTAGTGCGTATTGGAAAATAAGCTTTTTTCCTGTGTAAGAACGTGCTGAATAGCTCTCTTTTTCCGTTTATTGTGGCGTGTTGTTTTAAGATTGTGTTCCATGTGATGTATTGTGTGTTTGATTCCATTAGATTCCAGTACTGTGGTTGAAAATTTTTTTCTGTCGTGTTTGAAAGTTGATATATGTTGAATATGTCGTGCATTGAACTCCTCCTCTGTGAGTCAGATGTAGTTTTCCTGTTTGTCCATGTTGTGTGTTACGGTTGCGTTGTATATAACACATGATTCGAGGCATTTTCATTGGACAGCGCACCTTACTTTATTATTACAGTTGCGCTCTGTCAGCAATGAACATCCAACCCATCACCTTCCCCTACTCCACCAACAACACACCAGCAACTCATGAAAAGTCAAACACCAAAACAATCATCTGGAGAACAGAAACATTCATGACAAACATTCGATGAAAAGCCTTCTTCTAGCTGAACTTCAAATTGAAATACAATCAAAAACAAACACACGGATTCAATTCCACAAATTCACCACTACCAATACCCGAGCTGAAAGATTTTGAAGAACGCCTTATAGATATCATTAGCAACATCAAAGTCAGGAAAACGCATAATAAAAGCCAACAAAAACTCACCACAGACATAAAGAAAGATAAACAACGAGACACACATATTGGTCCCCACCCCAGAAAAAAACTAACTTCTACTACAAATTAAAACCCTACACATATTATATAACGCACTGGTCCCAACCAAATGGACAAAGACTGTATAAAAAGCACAAAACAAAAAAATCTGAGATGATACAAGAAGAAGATGGAAACAGAAGAGAGAGTAGATATAGAGCAATCAAGGAATTTACCCAATGGAAACCGTACGGTGCTCTTATTGGCTAACCAACCAGCGGCCTCGATGAGAAAAATATCCGCCATTGAGACGTTGGCTGGGAATCGCGTAACTATAGTAAACAAGCGCTGATCGGCCGTTCATGAAAACAAGTTGCTGTTCGCTCGTTTAACTCAAAATTATTCAAAACGATCTCTCTAAAATGATATAAATGTGACTTCTTAAGGTTTTCTTCACGGTCAAAACCACACAACATTCTATTAATGATTACGTCCGAGGCAAAAAGGAATATTGACAGGTCGACCGAGAGTTGAACTCGTGAGACGACAAACATCAATGCGAAGTGTAGCGAGAGTCAAGCTATTGTTTGTCTTGTCCTGTTCTATATAGAGAAAGGGATAAATAGTATAGCCTCGTGTGTGAGTGGTTGCGTGTCATAGTCATGTTTTTAAATTGTTTCTGTTGTTTATGTGTGTAGTGATGACTCTCTCACACTCAATTTCAATGCCGAAAGAGGAATTCCCGCACACAAGAAAGGGGAATTGGGGTGGTATTTGGCATACATATTGTATATTATCTAGTTCTAAATAGATAACTGATTAGAATTATATTATGATATATAAACACAATGCCAAATACAATTCCGAAGTTTCCTTATTTCAAATGAAGTAAAGCTCCAAAACCTAATGGTAGTGATTATAGTACTGGTGTTAGTGAGGTGATGTGGTGTTGGTGGTGGTTGTAGTTTTAGTAGTAAAAGTGATGATGATGTGGTGGTGGTGATGATTGTAGTTGTAGTAGTAGTGGTAGTGATGATGATGTGGTGGTGGTTGTAGTTGTAGTAGTAGTGGTAATGGTAATGATATGGTGGTGGTGGTGGTTGTAGTAGTAGTGGTCGTGATGATGTGGTGGTGGTGTTTGTAGTACTAGTGGTAATGATGCGGCTATGTGGTCTAGTAGTATGACACTCGCTTTCGGACCGGAAGGTCCTGGGTTTGAGCCTCGCGCTCGGCGCATAGTTGAGTCCTTGGAAAAGGCTCTTTACTCACATTCTTTCACCGTTCTCAGGTGTAAAATGAGTACCTGGCCGTTAACAGAGTTGTCTTTGTCCGAAAAATTGTAATATCGCCTAACAGGCGTCATGTCCCGTCCTACATGTTAAATGTTGACCAGAGATCCCTTGTAAAGCGCTTTGAGCACATTTAGTAGATATTGCACTATATAAAGCTCAATTTAAAAAAAATATATATATATTTCAATGATGATGATATGGTGGTGGTGGTTGCAGTAGTAGTAGTGATAGTGATGATAATGTGGTGGTGGTTGTAGTTGTAGTAGTAGTGATAGTGATGATGATGTGGTGGTGGTTGTAGTAGTAGTGGTAGTGATGATGATGTGGTTGTGGGGGGTTGTAGTTGTAGTTGTAATGGTGATGATATGGTGGTAGTGGTGGTTGCAGTAGTAGTGGTAATGATGACGATGTGGTTGTGGTGGTTGTAAGAGTAGTGGTAATGGTAATGATATGGTGGTGGTTGTAGTAGTAGTGGTCGTGATGGCGATGTGGTTGTGGTGGTTGTAGTAGTAGTGGTGGTGATGATTATGTGCTGGTAGTGGTGCAGTAGTGGTATTGATAATGATGTGGTGCTGGTGGTTGTGGTAGTAGTGGTAGTGATGCTATTGGGGTGGTGGTTGTAGTAGTTGAGGTAGTGTTGATGTGGTGGTGGTTGTAGTAGTAGTGGTGGTGGTGGTTGTGGTAGTAGTGGTAATGATGATGATATGGTGGTGGTGGTTGCAGTAGTAGTGGTAGTGATGACGATGTGGTTGTGGTGATTGTAGTAGTAGTGGTAGTGATGATGATGTGCTGGTGGTGGTGTAGTAGTAGTGGTAGTGATAATGATGTGGGGCTGGTGGTTGTAGTAGTAGTGTTAGTGATGATATTGTGGTGGTGGTTGTAGTAGTAGATGATGTGGTGGTTGGAAAACACATTACAGGTTATTATAATACATGATTACACACATTCTCTAACTTCATTTTTTGACAGCTTCATTGTGCCATAAATATACGCAACAGTTCTGAAACATTTTATTGTGGATTTTAATATTGTTTGTTGTTTTTCTTGTGTCGTTATGTTGACATAGAGACCGAATGAATGGTAATGACTACATTCTCAGCCAACAGTAAAATGGAGCTGAATGCTTTCATTGGTGGACACTTTTTAGGCTTCGTACGTATTCTCATTCGTTTAATTCTATGAGAGCAATAGAATAGCAGGAATCATTCATTAAGCTCAAGGACCATAACCAAACTTTCAGATTAATCCTTTATGCAGACTAATTAACCCCCCAAAAAATAACAAAAATAGGAAAAATCTGCAAAAAATAACAGAAAGAATTGATTGTAAAAAAAAAGATGAAAGAAGAAACAAAACTAAATTTATGGAAAAAAAACTCAAGTGACCATTATATGACCAAGTCATATAATGGTTTACTAATTTCAACAAAAAAACAACAACAGGGCACTTTCGTCACATCCGACATCAAGAGGTTCTTCCCATCTATAAACCTCACCCTCCTCGCCAAAGTCCTAGATTTCGCATCCAATCACACAGCAGTTACCGTTGAGGAGAGACAAATTACATTAAACACAGCGCACTCTATCATAACAACCCAACAAGGACAAAAATCACATTTCGACGTGACTATGGACTTATTCGACGGTGCCGAAACATGTGTGTGGAACTTAATGTCAATGTGTTTAGTTTATTGATTTAAAACTGGGTTTTTAGCCAGGGAAATTGCTGATTGATCATCACACTTTATCTCAAAAACATTCAAGTTCATTGAAGACACGTCATTACGTAATGCCAAGAGGAATATGCCTTCTTGTGCAGCTGATGATAGTGAGACATATTCGGCTTCACAAGTAGACAAGGCTACTGTGTTTTGTTTCTTTGATTTCCATGAGTTCAGAGGTCCCTCATTTGTCAATTGAAATCCATATCCAGAGACACTTTTTCGGTCTTCTGAGTTTGCCCAATCTTAGTCGCAAAAGCCAGTTAATCTGAGAGGTTTCTCTGATTTCCTGAAAATCAGCGGTCTGTCAACTGTCGCTTTTATGTAGCGGAGGGTGTCATGGTCTCAAGTGAGTAAAGAGCTACTCGACTATGCATAAAGATATATGTAGAATGAGGCCCCAGAATTTACTAGTTACTATAAATGAAAAACAATTAACGATTTGTTTACAATGAAATAAAAATAATGATGAAATTTAATTAAAAGAGATAAACAGTGATCGTGGCAGTTACAAATAGAGATATGAATATTTTACGTAACTTATCATAATATGTCAGGTTCATAAGTTTACGTTTCCAGGCAGTTGATGGGCTTGGATGATCTATTCCTCTGATAACGGAATTGGACTCGTAAAATTCCACTTCCAGGCAATTGGTAAGAGGTTATAGTGTAGTACAGCGGGCTTGGGTTTGATCCTTGAAGATTATACAATCAAAGTTAAAAGCTCCGGCGTCTTAATGGTGTAGATATAATATCTACAAAGTCCCAAAAGATAAAAATCTTACAATATATATATATAGGAATAGAGCGACTGGCCGTCCGGCATAGATTGTGGAGAGAAAGTGAGTGTAGAGTGTTAGACCTATCAGCTTTTATAATAAGTGGCTACGTGACAGAATGTAGAACGAAAAGTATTCACTAATTAGAAATTAATTCGAGGGAAGGCTATAAAAGGAAAGACGATCTAATATTAGAAGGTAAAGTTTATCTAAGCCTACCGAAATATAACTGGAGTGAGATGAATTCAGTTCTTAATAAAATAAAATTTAATAAGATAATTGTGAACAACCTTTACTGTGACACCCCCCACCCACGTTTAAAATATACTCTTTAACCATTATGGGAAAGATAGATTTTACAAACGGAAGTAAATTTACTATCATGATACTCTAGCATTAATCCATTGTTATGATTTGTGCTACAATTAAATTATTTATTAACTAGACATGGAAATGTTTATATTAACGTAGGTATATGAATGGGTGACAATAACAATGAAAGATTGTGATTACAAATCATTGTGATGAACAACATGATGGCAATGTGATTACAAATCATTGTGATAAACAATAGTGATGGCAATGAAGCATGGTTTAAGTCGATGATATGAAGGTAATTTACTGAATGAAATGAATGAAAATGTAAATGGAATATTGACATTTCAATTATTAATCATAAATGAGTGAAAATTCATAACAATAATAGATAAAGAGAAGATTTCCCAAATCATGAATGGGTACGGTATATGTATCCAAACAATACTCAATGTTACATTAAGTTGGGTCATCATGTTTACAAATAAAATTATCGAAATTGTGCGTTCTGATTTGGCATAATTTGCGAGGTAACTAACAGTATGCATGGGAGGTTAAGTTATACCCTTCTCACGTGTTTATACTAATCGAGAAAGTAGGTCGGCGTGAATATTTTCACAGCCTGGTATGTGAGAGATACTGAAAGTGTAATTTTGCAAAAATAGACTCCACCTTAGTACTCTACTATTATTCATTTTGTTATTTCTTATGTACGTGAGTGGTTTATGGTCCGTTTCGACCACAAACTCTTTTAGCAGTAGATATCTGCTGAATGTCTTTAAAGCAAAGACGATGGCCAGTCCTTCACGCTCTATTACAGAGTATCGTGATTCTCTGTCCAATAATTTTCTGCTTGCATATAAGCAAGGCATTAGAGTTCCCTCATGTTCCTGTAATAGTACACCTGCGATGCCCTTATCAGACGCGTCAGTTCTTACAACAAATTCTTTTGATATGTCGGGTAATTTAAGAATTGGTTCTGAACAGAGTAATGCCTTTAATTGGTTAAAGCTATTCTGACACGCTTCTGTCCAAACAATTTTGTTCGGTGACCCATTCTTTGTCAGATTTGTTAGCGGTGTCGCGATGTGCGCGAAGTTGTAAATGTATTTCCTGTAAAAATTTAGGAGCCCAAGTACTTTGCGTACTTCTTTTTTTTTGTCTTAGGTGGTTGCAATTGTGCGATTTTTGTTTGTTTTTTCTGTCTCGGGTGTCTGTGTCCCATGACCAACGGTATGACCGAGAAAATCAATTTCGTAAAATGCAATGCTTGTTTTTGACGGTTTTGTTGTTAAAGAATTACGTTTTAATGCTTCAAGCACTAATTCTAAGGTTGTCATGTGATCAGTCCATGAGTTTGAGAAAATACATGCGTCGTCGAAGTATGAGAGTGTAGACGGGATGTCTTTTAATAACATACGCATCATTCTTTGGAATGTCGATGCGGCTGTCGATAATCCAAATGGCATATAGTTAAATTCTAACAATCCTAATGGTGATTGAAATGCTGTGTATTTCTTACATGATTCTTTCAGTGGAATCTGCCAGTAACCTCTAGAAAGATCACATTTTGTCATGTATTTTGCTTGAGATAAGGCAGCAAATAAATTCTCTTGATTTGGTATTGGTTCTGCATCAAACACTGTTGCTTCATTTAATTTGCGAAAGTCGATACATAGCCTTATCGATCCGTCTTTCTTTTTCACTACTACTATTGGTGATGAGTATGGGCTTGAAGAATATCTAACTATTCCTGTATCTAGCATTTCCTTAACTTCCTTTTCAACTTGTTCTCGTGCGTGAAATGGAATAGGATAGTTTTTCACGTTGATAGGGGTAGATGTGGTTAACTTTATGTCGTGTTCCACTAATGTTGTATGTCCGGGTGCGTCTGTAAAGACTGACTGGTACTTTTCTAATAATGACCTGATTTCTCGTTTCTGACATTCGTTTAGTTGAGGATTGATTGTGACGTCATTAATTGTACTATTTTTAGAGTTACCGTGTTGTGGGGTGTGTTGTAGTTCGACATCATCGCTGTGAGTTTCGATGATTAATCCTACATTTGCAGCTTCAACATGGTTAAATATTGGTTGTGATAATCTGTCTCTATCGAAATATTTTTTTAGCATGTTTGCATGGAATGTCTTTGTTGTGTTGTTAATTTGAATCTCGTAATTAACACCAGATCGTACTGCTAATACCTTGAATGGTCCTTTCCATGTAGCTAAAAGTTTACTCGAGTCATCGGGTAAGAGTATTAGTACTTTGTCACCAATCTCAAATTTTCTTGACTTGCTTTTTCGATCGGAGTATTCCTTGTATTTCTCTGCTTTTTTAGTGACGGATTCCTGTGCTAGCTTATACGTGTCCTCTATTCTGTCTTTCAGGTTTCTTACATATTCGTAAGCAAACATAATTTCGTTATTGTCCTCCTCATTCCCTTTACAAATGTCGGCTACTATATTGATCGGGCCGCGAGGTGATCGTCCATACATCAACTCAAATGGGGAGTAGCCTGTAGATTCTTGGGGTATTTCTCTATATGCAAATAGGATTGCTGGTAAGTATCTGTCCCAATCATCTGGTTTTTCTGCTGACACTTTTCTTAACATATTCTTTAGAGTGCCATTAAATCTTTCACAAAGACCATTTGCTTGGGGGTGGTAGGGAGTTGTGAATGAGTGTTGGATTCCCATGAGTTTCATGGTTTCATGCATCATATGTGATGTAAATTGGGGTCCATTGTCCGACAGTATCTCATTTGGTATGCCTATTCTAGTAAAAATTGTCATCAATGCTTCAGCTATGTGATCCGATGTAGTTGATTTCAATGCTATCGCTTCTGGCCACCTGGTTGCGTAATCGACTAGTGTTAGTATGTGTGTATGGTTTCTATCTGATTTTGTTAAAGGGCCTATAATGTCAATTGCAACTTTTTGAAAAACTTTTTCAATAACTGGGGTTGTCTCTAATGGCAATCTCGGTATTCTGCCTTTTGCGACTCTTCTTTGGCATGTGTCACACGATTTCACATATTCTCGGACGTCTTTAGTAATTCCAGGGCATGTGAAATTCTCGGATATTCTCTTCAATGTGGAAGAGTTCCCAAGATGTCCAGAAGTTATTGAATCGTGCGCTATTCCAAGGATTTTGTTTCTGTAAATACTCGGCGTGACCAGTTGTTTAGCTATTTTGTTTCTTTTCCTATGTAACCTGAACAGAATATCTTTTTCAATGATGTATTCAACTTTTGATTTCGTCCCTTTGTTTGCGATATTGAAATATGAAGTTAAAGTCGGGTCCTTTTTCTGTTCTTCGATGAACGTGTTCCTGTCAAATTGTTGTGGTTCAAGAGAAATAATCATTGGCTTCTCTGTTGTCTTAGTCATCTTTCTTGTTTCTGCTAGACAAGCTGTTTCTTGGGTTAATGACCATTCTTTTACATCTGTTGGGTTGTCTTTAAGACCTTTTATATTGCCAACAATAACATCAGCGACGGGGTTGGGAAGTATACAGCATTCCACTATTCCTGTATAGTATGGGGTTTCTATGTACACGTTAGCTGTTTCAAAGGTTTCGACTGTGCCACTGAATGTGATGCATTGTACCGTTTTTTCCAGTTTTGTCTTCGTCATTGATCAAAGATGCTTTTATTCCTACTGTACTGCATCCTGTGTCTCTCAATATTTTGCAATCAGTTCCATTAGCTTTGCCTTCACAAAAAAATAGCGATCCTGATTTGTGAGTTTGTGTTAAAAGTGACATACCTTTCACGCAATACACATTTATATTTTCTCCTGACATTACTCGTGTCTGATTATTTACACTGGTTTGGAGTGATGCATTTGCAGTTTCTTTCGGATATCCCACGATTTTGTAACATTTGTCTGCTGTGTGGCCTTTCATTCCACAATATTGACATTTAATTATAGGTTTGTTGGTTTTCTTATACTCAGTATTATTGTCAGTGCTATTTCTTGTTTTGTTTTGATAGGGTCGGCTATTGTCTCTATTGAACTGTTTGTTCCATGGTTTGTTACTATGGTCATCCTGTTTCACTTGCGTGTTCCGAGTGATTGATCGGCTCGTTCTATTTGAGTACTGAACTTTAGGTGTACCTGGACTCTGAGCAGCAGCAGCGTAGTATGGTTCCTTCAATGTTCTGCTAAGGGTGTCAATGGATGTGCGCTGTTAAAGTTTTCTGCGTAGATTTTTAATTTGTCCAAGTTTTCTGGCTTTCTCTCTTTAAAGAATGCGACTAAATCTGGGTTGCAAGCTTGATAGATTCGATTCTTCAGCGTGAGATAGTAAAGGCCTGCAAAGTCGTCTTGTTTTACGTTTGCCAACTCAAGCCACCGATTTAGAAATTGAGTAATTCGGTTCACGAATGTATTAAAGTCTTCTCCACTTTCCGGTTTTGCAGTGTGAAACCTTTCCTGGTAACCATCTTCCGTTAATCTAAATCTTTTTAGTAGAGCGTCTTTAATTTTTCCATAGTCATCTGCATCTTCAGTTGTTAAGGTATAGAAAACTTTTAGCGGTTCTCCAGATAAGCAGTTAATCAAGGCTGTGGCCCATTTGCTTTCTGGCCAACGATAACCTTTAGCCTGAACTTCGAATCGGTGTAAGAAGGATTCTAAACAGTCTGAGCGTTCATCGTATGTTGGCATGCGTGGAAGTTTCACGAAAAATTCATCACTATTATTATGTTTTCTTTCATGACCTGTTTTTGTTTTTTTAATTTCCAGCATCATTTGGGTCCTTTTGGTTTCTTCTTCTGCTAAAGCTATTTGTCTTTTTAGTTCCCTTTCTTGGACTCTTTCTTCTCGTTCTTCTCTACGTATTCTTTCTTCATTTTCTTCTCTACGAATTCTTTCTTCATTTTCTTCTCTACGAATTCTTTCTTCGTGTTCTTTTTCTTCTTTACGAATTCTTTCTTCATTTTCTTCTTTACGAATTCTTTCTTCATTTTCTTCTTTACGAATTCTTTCTTCATTTTCTTCTCTACGAATTCTTTCTTCATGTTCTTTTTCTTCTTTTACTTTCTCTTCGCACCATGAAAATATTCTTTCCTGGGGTATTTCTAAGTCCTTTGCGAGACTTAAGTATCTTTTATATGCTTCCATGTTGCAATAAATTAGTTACGATATTTTATATATATTATATTGACAGGATACTGTTACTGACTGTTTTATTTATTTACACTTACTGGAATGAACTGTTCTATTTTTAGAAATCTCTCTCTCTTATTTCAACTTATTATGTATGTTGAATTTGATGCCTTTTATCGTTATATCTTATAAAGCAATGTGTCAAGACAATGCGGAGTTATTATGACTTGTGTCAATAACAATGTGTCAATCGCGTGTACTCTAAACTATGTTACTACGAAAAATGTATCACCAATGTGTGTGACTCGTCGTTAGTTTGTGTACAATTATTCGCAATGACGCTAATATACTAGAGTGTGATAACAATAATAGGATGCCAAAATAATCCCAAGTTATCTATCACTAAATATAACACGACGGCTAGTAGACTCCTTTTATTATTATTTAGATTTTAAAGACTCACTTTTCAGAACATAATATATAAGTGGTTTTCGGTAACAGTAATATGCCAAAAATGCATTTAAAACAAATCACTATGCAAAACAAATCACGATGTCTATAGTTACTATGTGATGCCCAACTCATGTAAAAGAGAATAATGAAGGATATATTTACCAACTCAGTTCGTGGCTGGGACCTCTCTCTTGTTCAATGGTTGTTCAACAATTGTAATTAGGCATTGAAGAGTGTTTAACAGTGATGTCTGAAATACAAAACAATAAAATATCGTAAGATTTACAATAGTTACAAAATGTGTTCACAACACTGAATGATTGGATGATAGGTGAATGAATCGTTATGGAATGTAAACATATTGAAAACAATTCATGAATGAGGCAAACAACAAAATGAAATGAGTGATATAATAACAAAGTGGACAAGGAATGAATGAATGAATGAAAAACTGAGTGAATAGATGAATGAATGAAGGGAGGAATAAATGTATGAATGATTGGATAAATGAGTGAATAAACGAATGAATGGATGAATGAATGAATGAATGAATAAATGAATGAACAATGAATGAATGAATAATTTATAAATGAATAAATGAATGAAGGAATGAATCAATAAAATGCTATTCAATTTGAATGAAAGAATGAATGGATAAATTGCTATTCCATTTAAATGAAGAAATGAAAAAGAAAAAAAAAAAAATTAATCCTGTAAATAGGGAGTTCAATTAAAATATGATCAAGTGGGGCAATTAAGAGTTTTACAATTTAAACTTTAAGGTTAGATGAAATAGATATAAGTAACTAAATAAATTCAATTCTTTATATGTGTCCCCTCCAAAATGTCATGGTCTCAAGTGAGTAAAGAGCTACTCGACTATGCATAAAGATATATGTAGAATGAGGCCCCAGAATTTACTAGTTACTATAAATGAAAAACAATTAACGATTTGTTTACAATGAAATAAAAATAATGATGAAATTTAATTAAAAGAGATAAACAGTGATCGTGGCAGTTACAAATAGAGATATGAATATTTTACGAAAC
>NC_088373.1:18700314-18715314 GCF_034508935.2 Berghia stephanieae | reverse complement strand
TAATGTTAATGTAATAAGGAGAAGAAAAAGAAGAAGAAGAAGAAGAAGAAGAAGAAGGAGGAGGAGGAGGAGGAGGAGGAGGAGGAGGAGGAGGAGGAGGAGGTGGAGGAGGAGAGATAGGGAGCGAGAGAGAGAGAGAGAGAGCGAGAGAGAGCGAGAGAGAGAGTGAGAGAGAGAGAGAGAATGAGAGAGAGTACGAGAGGAGAGGAAGTCGATGAAAAAGAGAGAGGTTGATGATACGAGAGAAGATTCATGGATATAATATATTTAATTATACAGAGAACAATATAGCTACTAGTTCAAACTGATTGGCTAACATATTAAACATTTTAAATATATTATCCCATTTCATCCAGGTGTGCCAGAGCTTCCATCATACTTTGATACAACAGAGTATACACCAAAGAATGGGACAACTTTGAATATAATCATTCCCATCATTGGTTACCCCGACCCACAGGCATACACTTTAAAGAAAGTCTCAGACAATAACATCTCAGATAATAACAGACGAAAAAGAAGACGTTCTGTGTCAGCAGAGCTAGTTGATGACAGCATGTACGATGTGTCATATGTACCAGGGCAACCCCCAGAAGCCACTGTGTATTTACACATTTTTAGAGTTACCGGTGAAAAATCTGGTCAGTATGTGTTGACCATTGACAACGGTGTTGGTGATGGATTGGACTACATCTTCAAGGTCACCATAGCAGACACAGGTGCGCAGTCACTAGTGCCGCGCTGAAGACCGGTCTAGACCGCGGTCCGACGGTCTTTTAGCTGTGAACCGTGGTCCAGTCCCAAAGAGGAAGACCGCCGGCGGTCCTCACTTCTTATCACCTTTCAAATAGTGCGGGGCGGTCCTTGCAAGGACCACGGTCCTACGGTCTCGCGCCATAGCTTACTACTTCCCCAGCGATTCGTTGCTTCGGTTGCCTATCTTCCACCAATCACCACCCATCCCACTTAATTAATCGCACCCACCCCCCTTTGCCATACACTAAACGACACAGACGATCATACAGGCAGACGACCACCAACCTCCACTCCGCAAACCGCCCTTTCGTGTGTGAGATGGGGGGAACAGGAGGCGCACGCCTTGGACGATTCCATTATACGGGATAAATTTCAAAATTTACTACACCATAATGATCGCAATGACAATGATCTATGGTGAAGGCATGACCCCTATTCTCTAATGGGTTATTGTTTGAAATGTATGTGACTACAAAAGATGTGTGTGTTTGTGTGTGTGTGTGTGTGTGTGTCGAACCTAGCAAGTAGCAAATCCGATTTTTTGTTTTCTTTTGTCCATCTCTTGTCACCACTCCTTTCTATCGCAGTGTTGTCATTTAAAATAATACAATAATATTAAAATTTCGTTTGGTGTTTTTACTAATCAAATAATATGAGTTTCATTAGTTTCTTCCTTCCAAAAAACCCAGTTATAACGTCTGAATTTTAAAAAAGTCCAATAGAATATTTGGGGACCCCGATAGCTCAGTTGATAGAGCACTCTCTTTATACGCAAAGGGCCAGAGATCGATCCGGGTGCAGTCGATTTTTTTCTGAATCCCTGTCTACTCAGCAATGAATGGGTAGCTGAGTTTGTTAGATCAGGCGAAAAGTCACCATCGACCCCTCTTATCACCTCATCCACCCCCTCTTATTATAACTTCACGTCTCTCTCTTACTCTTCAATGCTCGCTGCCCTCTAATGTGTGTGTGTGTGGGGGGGGGAGGGGGGGTAGGAGTTGCGTGTGTGTATCAACGCCACGAACAACTCGATCAACGCCTTGGGCGATGCCATTATCTCCGTTAATGGGGATAAATTTCAAATTTTATTAAATTATCGAAGTAACAATGAAGTACGGTGAGCAAATAAAGAAGGCATCACCCCTCTTCTCTAATTAGCTTACAATTTGAAATGAGTGTGACTACTCCGTGTGTTTTACTCCTGTAGGCCACGGTTTTCATCGTGTAGCGGTCTTTAACGGTTCAAGAATGAACGGACCCAGGACCGGTCCTTGCGGTCTTCATTTCCCAAGGACCGTAGGACCGTGGTCCTTAAGCTTGCCAAGGACCGCCCCGCACTAGCAGTCACACACCAAAACCATTTATTATATTATTTATTTTATTTATTTTATTTATAAAGTTCTAACATCTGCAGTCGGTGTCATGACTCTTGTATTTCTTTCTTTCTATCTATCTATCTATCTATCTATCTATCTATCTATCTATCTATCTATCTATCTATCTATCTATCTATCTATCTATCTATCTATCTATCTATCTATCTATCTATCTATCTATCTATCTATCTATCTATCTATCTATCTATCTATCTATCATCTCTCTACTTCTTCTATCTATCCTCCTCTCCCTCTCTTCTCTCCCTCCCCTCCCTCCTCTCCCCCCCCTCTCTCTCTCTCTCTCTCTCTCCCTCTCTCTCTCTCTCTCTCTCTCTCTCGAATAAAGACATAAAAAAGAATTATTTATTATTTCAGAGTAATACAAAGTAATCTCGACAGAAAACCAAAACAAATCTCATGATGGTGTTCTAGACCCACCTAGGTGTTAGTTGTCACAGCACACTAGGTACGCAACTGTGTAGCATAAGGATTAGTACACTTGAATTCTAATATCAAACGTCGGTCTTGTTGGTTTCTTCATCCAGCAGTGTATATATATATATATATATATATATATATATATATATATATATATATATATATATATATATATATATATAAACAAAGTTATTTTCCCGAGCTTGAGTTATTGCTAAGGTCTCACTACTTTGACACTGGAATGATTGTTCCAATATTTCAGTCATCGTGGACGGTTTTGACTCCCATTTTTTAAAATTTTATAGTTCAGTTACTTTAACTATTTAGAAGTCCTCTACATACTTGATCATTTCTGGGTGTATTTAATTGATTCCTTGCACTTTATAGTTATTCAATTCTGATATTGCACACTTTATTTCATCGGTTGTTATTTGGTCAGTATTGATATCTAGTATCCGTTCATTGTGGTCCCATTTCGAATTAAATTATTGTCCATGCTTTACACAAAATTGTCTAAAGTTCGCTGGCAATCATTTGTGCAAATTTCCTGAATGACACGACTTATCCCATTCTTTAGTTCAATGTTGTCTTCAGGTGAGTTTTCAAACACTTAGTTTATTAAATATCCCCACGTCAAGAGTGACTTAAGTCTGGAGAGTGAAGAGACCGGTTGTTTTCAGTACAAGTTGAAATTATACACTAAACAAAGTGATAATCTAAAAAAAATTAGGGTGCTGTAGCTATATCTCTTTTGCTTTGCTAAAATAAAAGCGACTAGGAAAAGGTCGAATCCTCTGGTCATATATTATCCTTGATCTAGGACTTTAAGAAGTGCACAAGCAATATCTTCTTAGATGTTAGGCTAATCATTAGTTTACTTCAGAAAATTGAGTGGACCAGGCACTATGTTAACAACAAGAAATGAAGTATGTATGAAAGTGCCAGAAGACAATTGAGAATAAAAATTTCGCGGTGGCGATGGGGGCTCAAACTCGACATTACTGGTACAACTCCACCTGGCCGGGGAGAGCGTGAACTATCGTATGAGCTATCTACGATCCCAAAAACGATCGCTTTTAACCTAGTCATTATTAGAGCCTTCACGTGGCTCTACCGTGTGACAATAGAGAATAAAATTTTAAAATCACACGGTAGAGCCACGCTCTCACCTGCCAGGCGGAGTTGTCGTACCAATAAGGTCGCAGGTTCAAACCCCACCACCGCCGCGAAAAAAAATGTTATTCTCTATTGTCTTCTGGCACTTTTCTACTCACTTCATATCTTGTTGTTACCAACATAAGTGCCTGCTCCACTCACTTTTCTGAATTAAAAATTCACCCCATACACCGGAGCATACTCAATGTCTCAATCGTTTCTATGTTATATGTTTGTGTTGAGAATATTGGCTATTAAGCTTAACTGCTGGTCAAAATTACTTCGCGATGGTGGTGTGCGAACGAATCGGCGGTCTCAAGAAGTGGGTGAGAGCGGGATCTAGAAATGACTTGGGTTTGAAACGAATATTTATTGTGTTCGTGGATAGCTCACACGGTAGAGCCACGCTCTCACCTGCCAGGCGGAGTTGTCGTACCAATAAGGTCGCAGGTTCAAACCCCACCACCGCCGCGAAAATTTTTTTTATTCTCTATTGTCTTCTGGCACTTTTCTACTCACTTCATATCTTGTTATTAATCTAGTCAGAGGATAAATTGCCTGTCAAATCCAGGTTTAGTAACATGTTTCTGAAAGGCACTTAAAGTACTCGTCAATTATTCAAATAGATCAGGTCTATATATTCTAAGTGTGTATCAAGATATCTTTACAGAATAACTGGCGAGACTTGTTTTCACAATTAACGGTTGCGTGTCAATTTTATTGCTTCAATTAAAAGATTAATTGATCCCAGGATCTGTCGGGCCTTTACTTAATTAAGTTGTAACTGTCAAATAACTTACAAGTTACCGATGATCAATAAAAGATGAATATATCGGGACCCTGTAACGCGATGGAGACGTAATGAACATGAATTATTGCCAGGCATGTGAGCTCCACACTCCTTTTATAATCAGCTTTTTATTGAGCTTCTGTTTTCACTTAATATTATTCTTTTCATTGAAACAGTGTTACATACGTAAAAATATCGCAGTTCTTACTTCCAATTGATTTCTTAGAATAAATGCATGAAAAGAATAAATTATCTTCCCGTCAAATTAAGCAAAGAGAACACGTTGCAGAACACCTTAAGTGATTTTCAGAAGGCTTTTGACAGTGCTCACCACTTTGGAAAATACTAACAGTCTATGGATTCTTAAAGAGAGTCATCAGCATACTTAAAATGTGTACAAAGAAAACCAGTGCTCTGTACGCCATGACGGAAAAAGTAAATATTTCTTGTACAGACAGGAGGCAATCAGTGATGTGTATTCTCACTTACATTATTTCTTGTTGTTATTTATTGGGTTGAAAGGAAAATGACTGACGGGGGCCTACAAGTGAAATAGTATGATGAATGACAAGACTTAAACATTTCGACTTCTCCAATGACATCGCACTTCTATGGCATACCCAGAAGGATATTAAGAAAAACATAAAAAGTGGATCAAGAAATGCATGCCTAAAAAATCCATCCTGACAAAACAAAAGCCATGAATGTAAAGACAAAGAGCAAAACAAGTTGTCAAAATCCAAGACCAAGCTGGAGGAGGTCGAACTGGGCAGTTACATATCGACATATAGCAACATTGATACAGAAGCTATTACTGGAATTGGACTTGCAACATGCACTTATAATGGGATCATAAATAGTTGAGGATCATCATTCTTGTAATCAATAGTTAAGTTTCATAAGGCTAAATTTGCCATTTACAATGAATATAATTAATCATCTTAACGCATGTTTTACTAAAAGACTAAATCGTGTTATTCAATAAACCATTTTAATCATAAATAATTGAATCTTTGGAAAATGCGATGCTGGTAGATCATGACACTTTGACGTTTTATTTTACAGAGATAAAGAATAATGACTATGATAGTAGTCCCATGGACACTTTTGGAATTGGGCTTGATGTTGGATGTGTAATCATGGCCATTATTTGCCTTGTTATTATATGGATAGCAGGTACGTATTATTGCTCCCAACCAAAAGAACAATAAATATGCTAAAATATCTTGCAATCAGTTATATTAAAAAATGAAATGTAACAATATGAAAGTTAAAAATTATTTTGTTCATATAATTACCCTAAATATTAAGATTCGGCAATTCGGGTTGAGTTTAAATAGATTTATTTTATTTTTCCCTGTCGCTTTATGATAATATGTCTACTTAGTTTCCATACTTCGAAAAGTTAAAGTAGTAGTAGTAATTGTAGTAGTAGTAGTAGTAGTAGTAGTAGTAGTAGTAATAGTAGTAGTAGTAGTAGTAGTAGTAGTAGTAGTAGTAGTAGTAGTAGTAGTAGTAGTAGTAGTAGTAGTAGTAGTAGTAGTAGTAGTAAGAGTAGTACTGGCCATTATTTGCTTTATTATATGGATAACAGGTATTATTGCTCTTAACCAGGTCATAGAACAATAAATTTGCATAATTCATCTTGTAATGAGTTATATTTTGAACATAAAATATAAACACATGATTTTTTTTAATGCTGTTTATATGATTATGCCAAATATTAATATTCGGCATTTTGCATTAGACCTTAAGAAGCTATATTTTAATTTTCCCTATTGATTTTACGATATGTCTACTTAGTTTTCATACTTCGAATAGTAGTAGTAGTAGTAGTAGTAGTAGTAGTAGTAGTAGTAGTAGTAGTAGTAGTAGTAGTAGTAGTAGTAGTAGTAGTAGTAGTAGTAGTAGTAGTAGTAGAAGTAGAAGTAGTAGTAGTAGTAGTAGTATAGTAGTAGTAGTAGTAGTAGTAGTAGTAGTAGTAGTAGTAGTAGAAGAAGAAGAAGAAGAAGAAGTAGTAGTAGTAGTAGTAGTAGTAGTAGTAGTAGTAGTAGTAGTAGTAGTAGTAGTAGTAGTAGTAGTAGTAGTAGTAGTAGTAGAAGTAGTAGTAGTAGAAGTAGTAGTAGTAGTAGTAGCAGTAGTAGTAGTATCAGTAGTAGTAGTAGTAGTAGTAGTAGTAGTAGTAGTGGTAGTAGTAGTAGTGGTAGTAGTAGTAGTAGTAGTAGTAGTAGTAGTAGTAGTAGTAGTAGTAGTAGTAGTAGTAGTATAGTAGTAGTAGTATTAATAGTAGTAGTAGTAGTAGTAGTAGTAGTAGTAGTAGTAGTAGTAGTAGTAGTAGTAGTAGTAGTAGTAGTAGTAGTAGTAGTATAAGTAGTAGTAGTAGTAGTAGTATTAGTATAAATTTTTGTTGATTCTGATGAAATTAATACTTCCATTTAAATAAATTTGATTTTTGTTCACATATTTTTAGAAGAATATTGTTAATTATTTTAAAGCTATTAAGACAAAAGCAAGAATCTGCTGAGCGAATCATGTTGATAGAAAATAAAAGCGAATAGGCCTAAGGTGTAAATATAATGATTGAATAAATACACTTAGCAATTTAGTTTTCTACAACTCAATAATAACTGACTATAATGTCCATATGATATATTCTAAAACATTATATGTTCAATTTCTACGGAGTTTATTTACCTCAATGAATAACTTCTTTTATGTTTCAGTTACAAAATGGAGACGATCACATAATAATGTCACAAAATTACAAACGACAACAAACAGTTTAGAACCACAAATTCAACAAGAACCACAAATTCAACAACAACAACAACAACAACAACAACAACAACTACAACTACAACCACAACAAGAAATGTTACTACAACAACAACAACACCAAGATGACGTACAGGAATCCCATTACCAAGAGATACGACTATACAACTACGACACGTTGAATGTTAATGATATGCAAAATTCTTACAGACTACGGGATATGTCTCAAAAATATACTGAGATTGTACTTAACGGTAAAGACAATCACGCCATGCAAAATGACACAACCATAATGAATGCTTCAGACAGATCCTACGTCAGTGAAGATTGCAATTCTTACCTTGAACCAGACAGCCTCAACAGACCGAGTACACCGATTGTGTCAACGTTAGTTGTCAAAGAAAACTACGTAAATGTCAGTGTAAATCAACCAAATGAAGATTGCAATCCCTACGTTGAACCAGATGATCAAGATATGTTGAATGCCCTGAATGTGTCAAAGTCTGTTGTGAGGGAAAAGTATGTGAATGTTCATGTAACTCAAACAAAGCCATTTGTTCATGGGCAGTGAGAATAATAGAATTCGGCTAAGATGGAGGACACCAATATTTACAAATATCCTTCCTCAATTGAATTTTTAAAAACGCTCAAAACATATATTACCCATTCGTCGAATTGGTACTTAAATAATTTGTTATTAAAATGTAATTTCTAGATGTAATTAATAATTTTCTGCTCTCCTGAAGATACTAGCCTTCCTTTAACAATTTATGTTACAATGATTTTCCTCAATGAAGAAATGATAAAATATATAATTCTGATTTCAAAGTTTTAAAAAAAGTGCACAGGCACCTTATGGGTATTGTAATTATGTCAAAACTAGTTTTAAAATGCTAAATATCCTCATCAGTACTGTAATAACAAATTTTGAGTAAGGAGTACTACAAGGCACTGTTCTCGGGCCATTCCTTTCTATCATTTGCATCAATGACACGCCATAGGGACTACATTCGGGATCCACATTGACAATATCGCAGATGACAACCTCTTTTACAGAGAAATAAAAACAGATGACAAATAATGTCATATTACGGCAAGATCTTATTAAATTGCAGTGTTGAGAGGCAATTGGAAAATGGAATTCCACCTCAAAAAGTGTCATGACTTTATTAATGTTATTGTTTATAAACCACTATATATGTTTGTCCGAGCACGTATGATGGTGTGTGACAAATTCCATGTTTTGATTGGATAAAACCTACTGGTTAATTGGTCAGACCTTCAAGCTTTGAGACCTTTCATGAATTATCTCCCTTAAGTCGCCCAACAAACAAAACTCAAAAATGGGACTAACAAACAATAGAGGATAATAATACTTCCCCAGTTAACATGGACACGGAAAATATCCAGATCTCATACAAATCTTGAACTTGATCATAGCCAATTTTTATTTGTCACAGGGGTAATATTACAAGTGAAATATCGACATGGCATATTACCGATCATTCCGATGACAGAAGGCATGTGTTAACTGGGTTTTAACACGTAATTACCTCCCGTAGCGAGGTTGCCAACTTCACACCTACGTGAGAGAAAACCCATAACCCACCCGCGTCGTTCACATTCAGCCAATACAAGACAATGAAAAATTAAGTGTGAACACGTAGAGACACGCCCACCACCACCCTATCTTCGTAAAACAAGAACACAGGGGAATGAAACCCTGTTCGCCGAACCTTGTAAAGAAGAGTACCCTACAAGGAATCATACTCTTCCACATAAAATCTTCTAGGAAGGACGTGATTTTATTCTGTTTGGTGGTGTAATTTTAATTAATATAGGGTGAGTGAAATACAGTTATTTAATTTTCTTAAAATCATTTCTGATCTACAGACTATATATCAACAACCTTCTCTTACATATAATCATATAAACCTATGATGCTGATATGCATGTTATCATTATGACTTGGATAGATGTAATTTGATCATACATTACAATATCTTTGTTTATCTACTTTTGTTTATTATCTAGTGTAGTCCGGTAATTCATGAGGCCGGGTATCTATCATTTGTTTACTTCATGCTATCTGGGCGATAGCATTATAATTATGTTGCATAAAATATGCATGAGTCCATACTTATAAATTTCAGGTGTTAGACTACTTTACTAAATAAACACAATTCCCGCAGATAGGACAAGGACGTTTAACACGGAGAAATCTGACGTCCTCTTTATATTTATTATATCGAACCAGATTTCAATCTCTTCATAGTATGTACGCAGGAGGATCAGTCCAACCTCACACCATTGCATCAAACGGCATCCTACAATCATGACCTGAGAGATGGGCCAGTCCGGCAAAGCACCATAGCTGCAACTAAAATAAGATTCACCCAAAAAAATAATGTGGATTTATTAAGCGCCCAATAAGAAATATGTAAATACATACATTGATATTCAAAACAAAATAAATCCCACTTACTTTTATTGTCAATTATAAGTGAACCTAGTACTTGTTTTTTTTATTCATTACTTATTGTATTTTGAAGGTTATATCCTGAGACAGCTATACGAGCCATTAATCGCCGCTTTACAAGCAGTCCATGACCAACAGCAACATGTAACATATAGAACGAAACATTACGCCTGTTAGGTGATATTACAGTTTTTTTTACCGACAGAGACAACGCTGTTAACGGCCAGGTGCTCATTTTACACCTGAGTACGGTTAGATATTTGATATTTTCATGTAACATGTAACGGTTAAATCATAGGATTTGCAGACCTCTATTAAATTATATTGTTATTAATAGGGCGATACTGTGAATGCAGGAGCTAACAACCTATGTAAAACGCTCGAGTAGTTTGGTGAATTATCATACAATTTTTCTTAATCAAAAATGTAACCTCCACCTTAAATACCACATTACACTTACACAATCTCAACTTGTCTTTAGTGGACATATTTTTCTCGAAATCACAGAGAGAAATCGTTAAGCACTGTACTTGGGCGGGAAGGGCTGTGTTGTTTTCTCCATGTATCACTCCCCTCAAAAATATAAGATTAACTGTGGTACTTCCATCGCCATAATACAGAGTTAACGATTCGGTGACACGACTTCAGGGAACGCGTATATCACAAAGACATCAATAGCAGTAATG
Organism: Berghia stephanieae; assembly: GCF_034508935.2. Classification (NCBI taxonomy): domain Eukaryota; kingdom Metazoa; phylum Mollusca; class Gastropoda; order Nudibranchia; family Aeolidiidae; genus Berghia; species Berghia stephanieae. Next base: position 18,704,859 of record NC_088373.1, on the reverse strand, counting down.
TATGTAATATCGTATCAAAATCATGGAAATGTAACGGTGAAAAGGTAGTGCTTTATAATGTTTTAAATTGATCAATAGATGGTGCTTCTCTTATCCTTTTGGGCAGTCAATTCCACAAAAAGGGCCCAGTGAAGGTAAAGGAACTATAATTATTTCTATGAGTAAGCTTCGTTTTATCAGGAGAGGATAGTATATTCCTATGAAGGCGCGATATTTTATCTGTTTTCTGACATCGCACATTTGTTCCCTGCTGTGATGATATATATAGGACATAGAGAAAACACGAAATAAAACGAAGACTTGCAATAGCTGATAAAAGTTTTAATAAAATGGGTCTAATTAAAAAAAAACAATATCTCAATGACAACAAAACATAGATCTAGTGATTTGTATTGTCAGTATTATTATATTATGGCTGAGAAGTTGGGCAATTACAGAAGACATTAGAAAGAAACTGAAGGCAGCAGAGATGTGGTTTCTTATAAGGATGTTAAGAATCTCATGTATAGAAAAGAAAACTAATGAAGAAGTATTAATGCAAGCTGAAACTAAATTCGTCCAAAAAGAAAAAGAGAAGGGCAATTTTTAGGGCACCTAAATCGACATAACTGTATTGAACATCTTGATCACCGATGCCTGGCACAGACTTGGTACTTGAAGAAGAAGAAGAAGAAGAAGAAGAAGAAGAAGAAGAAGAAGAAGAAGAAGAAGAAGAAGAAGAAGAAGAAGAAGAAGAAGGAGACCACATAGCCATTATCACCCGTCCAGCTTCAGAACATGGAAATCATTGCTTGACTTTTGTGGAAAGACGAAATACCGTATCCCTCAGCCATCTTGCCACACGAGCTTCGATGTTTAATTTAAAACAAAAAAACTTGAGCTTTTAAACAGCGTAAAAGCCGCTTAATGTGCTCAAAGCGCTTTACAAGGAGTCCATGACCAACAGCAACATGTAACATGTAGAACAAAACATGACGCCTGTTAGGTGATATGACAGTTTTTTCCCGACAGAGACACTGCTGTTAACGGCCAGGTGCTCATTTTACACCTGAGTACGGTTATAGAATGTGAGTACAAAGCCTTTTTCTTAGGACTCAACTATGCGCCGAGCGATGTTCGAACTCAGGACCTTTCGATCTGAAAGCGAGTGTCAAACCACTAGACCACATAGCCGAATAGCCGATGTTTTATTTACATCACGAGCATTTCAAATAAAAGATTGACACGCCACTCTTAATAATAGGCAAGGGACTTAATCATGCAATTAATATAGCTATACAAGAAAATATACCACAAAAATCCAGAAAAGAGAATAAGAAGTGGATGACTAATGAAGTGCTAGGACTAATGGAAGAAAGAAGGCAATATAAATCAGATTTAGAAAAACATAAAACCTAAACAAAGAAAACGAAGAAAAAATGGAATGAAGCAAAGGAGAAATGGATAAATGATCAGTGTCTAGAAATAGAAATAAAACAAAACAGTAATAGCAAATTTATACATGAAAAGATAAAAGAAGTCAGTGGCAAAATAGTATGTTCAAGCACAGGATGCATAAAAGCTAAAGATGGCAATGTTTTGATGGATAGAACAGATGTGTTGAATAGATGGTCAGAGTATATAGAGGAACTTTTTTTATGATGAAAGAGAAAAACTAACAATAAACAAAGAGATAGACGGGCCACCAATTTAAAAAGAAGAAGTAGAAGCAACTATCAAAAAAATGAAGTTAGGCAAAGCAACAGGCCCTGATAATATCCCAATAGAAATAATCGTAACATTAGAGGATTTAGGTTTAAACACGGTGACAAATCTATTGAATAAGATATATGACAGTGGTAAAATTTTAGATGATTTATTAAAGTCAGTGTTTATAACACTTCCAAAGTCACCAGGGGCCACGGAATGCGAGTTATACCGAACGATTAGTCTTATGAGTCACTACACGAAAATTCTCTTAAGAGTACTAATGAACAGAATGAGGAAAAGTATAAAACCAGAGATATCAAGAACTCAATTTGGATTTGTCCCCGACAAAGGTACAAGAAATGCTATTTTCACCTTATCAATGTTGATGGAAAGATGTATTGAAGTCCAGAAAGACTTATTAATTTTTTTATTGATTACTCAAAGGCATTTGATAAAGTTAGACATTGTGAGCTATATCCTTGAAGGACTAGACATAGACGGAAAAGATCTTAGAATTATTAGAAACTTATATTGAAAACAAAGTGCAGCCGTCAGGATTGAAGGAGAATTAAGTAAATATATACAAATTAAACGAGGTGTTAGACAAGGATGTGTTTTGTCACCAGACCTTTTCAATATCTACAGCGAAACAATTATTAGAACTATAGGAGATAGTCCAGGCATTAAAATCCATGGTGAGAATATCAATACTAATTTCAGACTCAAAAGAAAATTTACAATTACTCCTCAATAAAATAGTCATAGAGAGTGAACGTATGGGGTTATACTTAAATGTAAAAAAGACAGAATGAATGGTTGTATCAAGGAGAGAAAGAAATCCAATATGCAACTTAATAAGCAATGGAAAAACTATAAAACAAGTTCAGACATTTAAATATCTTGAATACATAATAACTTCAGATGGCAGATGCAACACAGAAATGAAACGAAGAATTGCAATAGCTAAAGATAGTTTTAATGAAATGAGTCTAATTTTTAAAAAGCACAATATCTCAATGACAACAAAACATAGGGTTTTGAAGGTCTGTGTATGGTCAGTATTATTATATGGCTGCGAAAGCTGGACAATTACAGAAGACATTAGAAATAAACTGGAGGCAGCAGAAATGTGGTTTCTTAGAAGGATGTTAAGAATCTCATGAACAGAGAAGAAACTAATGAAGAAGTATTAGAGCAAGTTGAAACTAAAAGGTTATTAATTCGTACAATAAGAAAAATACAAATGCAATTTTTAGGGCACCTAAATCGACATAAATGTATTGAACATATTGTTAACACATGAAAGATAGAAGGTAAAAAGAGTAAAGGTAGACCAAGAAAAACATATTTGAATAGTTTGAACAGCTGGGTGACAAAGAAAGACAAGAGTAATATTCGTTTTCTGAGGTTATCTGATCAGAGAGATGAATGACGTACCATGATCACCTATGTCTGGCACAGACTTGGTACTTGAAGAAGAAGAAGAATGATATACATCGGTTATCTCCTACGTTATCTAATCCAAGCTGTGAAAGACGAGACGGATACGAATAGGCAAGGGACTTAATCATGTAATTAATATAGCTTAACGATATACATCGGTTATCTCCTACGTTATGCAATCCAGATGTGAAAGACGAGACGGATACGAACAGGCAAGGGAATTAATCATGTAATTAACATAGCTTAATGATATACATCGGTTATCTCCTACGTTATGCAATCTAAGCTGTGGAAGACGATACCGAAGGGAACAGATAAGGGAGGAAAATCGGTTTATTATGGTATTGCGATTATCCTGGATTGCTTCTCTTGATTGTGTCCTTGACATCCACGGACAAAATACAAAGAATAAAGAGAAGAGCTATTAGACCAAGATACCCATACTAATCTCGATAAACAAAAAAGTCAGAGGACGTCGGGTGCTTGGTATTGGTAGGTCTAGCGGCTCTTCTCTTTATTCTTAGTATTTTGTCCGTGCCCGACGTCTTTATACGGAAGACGGCAGAGGACGGCGGTGCCGGGTTGTTGGATTCAGTCTCCGGTGTGGGTTAGCCCTTAGCCAGTAGATTTGTGTCCGATGAAAACATGGAATTTGAGACACATCTTCAAACGTGGTCGGACACACATGGGTGGTTGTTTATAAACAATAACGTGAATGAAATATACATCTCTCTGATCATTGGTTTTTTTTTTCTTCCACCAAAATGTTGATTCGTTTTCACACTGTTTTCTCCATCATGTTATTAACTCTTAACACACAAATTATTTCTGTATTGGTTCTATTGATCGAGCGGTAGACAGTGGGTATTTTACTAAGACACATATAATCAATAGTAATACCTGTGTTGTTTATTCTGTTTACCAATCACTGCCGTTGTTCACATTATGACGACTGTCCGAGAGGCGTGGTTATCTAAGTGTATATTTCCTTATCACGTGAATCGATTATCTTCTTACAGATCCTGAGAAGCATTCTCACGCACTGACTTAACACAAGGCAATGGAAAAAAGCAAGGTGTCGCCAGGTGTCGCGATACGATTCCCTCATCATATGTCTTAATATTATGATTAATACTCACAATGTGGCCCTGACCGATTCGGATAGTTGGCATGTACAAAGAAATGTCTCTTAAATATTTAATCATGTTGCTTTTATGAGGTCAGGCAGATAGATAAATTGATAGATAGATACATAGATAGATAGATAGATAGATAGATAGATAGATAGATAGATACATACATAGATAGATAGATAGTTAGATAGATGAATAGATAGATGAATAGATAGAAGGAATAAAGATTTATGAATAGAAATAAAGAAAGTGAGTAAGAATGACGAAGAAGAAGAAGAAG
>NC_088373.1:18670717-18675717 GCF_034508935.2 Berghia stephanieae | reverse complement strand
CGAAGATGACGTCACTCAGGTCTTCGTTATTGTTTTTTGCCATCCGCGTTTATGAGTAATGCTCACTGAACTGTTTCAACCCGACTATAAACGTTCATGGATACACAAAGTTTTGTGTGTTGGTCCGTTATACTTCCGGATAGCAATGTTGTGAGCTTCTTCGCCAAGCGCATACTATCTATAGACACAAACGCGGATGGCAAAAACAATAACAAAGGCCTGAATGACGTCATCTACGTTCTATCTATAGCCTGACACTGACCAAAATATGACGCCAAAAGACAAGTCTTTGGCCACAAAAAAAAAAGCAAACAAATCGTGAGTTGTATTCAATAGTTCAACCAATGGAATCACTTGTTTCCATGAGCTCTTCTAACGACAACTCACAAGACGCTACAGAAACCAAAAAAAAAATGACGTCAAACTGCCAGTCCTAGAGAGTTCTAGTGTCAGACTATAAGTTAACGATTGCAACGTGTTTCGTCGATTACATGGATGGGCCAACGGTACAGTGTCTCCTCATTTTTGTCAGAAAAGCCAGGCGCACACAATTCAAGCTGTGATAAGCTTGGTAAATGGTCGGATGGATTACATTACCAAAAATAACTGAACTTTTATATAGTGCAATATCCTCTAAATGTGCTCAAAGCGCTTTAAGTTAAGATTATAACAACGCCACTACCACATCATCTCATTCGTCTGTAGTATTTAATTCATCCTGTTTTGTTTATAAATGAGAAACCCGAAACGTCCATTTCATCTGTTTTCCTATCTTAAATCGAAGCTTACATTCAATTTCATATTGTTATTTATTTCTTCGAGCTATGAGCAGCAACATTTACATGTGTACCATAGGGAATGTAAAGGATTGAATGATGAAATGAATGAATCTACAAAATGAATATGTTCTGACCATTTACAAGGGGTCCCAAACCAGTGGGGAGCCGAGCCTCGCTGTCAAAATCTATAGACTGTTCTTTGTATGAGAAACATATCACATGTCTAAATAATAATAATAATAATAAATAATTAGCATATTTCTATAGCGCCTTTCGTCGAAACCTCAAAGCGCTTAAAAAGGCATTATTTACACAGGAAACACTAATGTCTAATTTTGTGTGGCGCTGCACTGCGGTTGAGAGCTATTCATATTAATATTCGTTGAATTATTTATTTATTTATTATTGCGCCTTTGGCAAGTGACAGCTGGTTGGTTAGATGATTTGCCATTGATAGATAAGGACAGACCTGCCTACTTGAAATGTTAACAATTCGCAGTTTTCAAAGGGAAGAAATAAAAGTTACTATAATTAACTTTATAATGTCATTGTTGTTGCTCGAAGCTCAAAGAAATAAATAAATGAATGAATAAATAACAATGTGAAATTGAATGTAAGCTTCAATTTAATTACGAAAACAGATATCAATGTTTTTTTAAAATTCATCTTAACAACGCCACTACTACACCATTTCATTCATCTGTAGTGTTAAATTCTTCCTGTTTGTTGATAAAGCTGAAACCCGAAACGTCCATTCGATCTGTTTTTGTAATTAAATTGAAGCTTCCTTTCAATTTCACATTGTTATTTATTTATTTATAATTACCATTACAAATTAATGTTTGACCATTAGCAGAATTAAATATGCCTTCAAACCCCTGAATAGATGCTTTGTGGCACCGAATGTCTTCTTTTTAACACGTCGTATTGAATCAAAAATGTTTACTTGTTTCTGTTGTTGAAGACAAAAAATTCGTATTTTTACGATTTTTGTTGTTGTAGTTGGCATGTTTGGATAAGGACCTTTAGATAAGGATTGGAAGATGAGACTACAGACCATTATTATTTAGATTGACACACAGTGAATGTCTGAGCGTTAATGATCGATGTGTTAGGCCTGTGTTAATACAACCTTTATTAAAAGTACCGGCCATCAAAATAACAATATGGTTTAACTCTCTCCGAACCGATGATTTTCAATATTTTTTTCCATACTGGCAGGCTTACCCAGCAGAAACATTGATTCTTTAAACTCAAACACGCTCTCTACAAAACAACTTTATGTTGTTGCTAATTAAACAAAGATCATTGTGATGTACAAAATAAACTGAATGGTAAGGAGAGGGTTAAAGTTTTTAAAAAATTAATGGATGTTTATATAGCCCGAGTGAGCAAGAAATAGGTTCAAAGCAAAGTGCACACATCAGCAGGTCTGTTAATTCTCTCCTTACCAGCCATTTTTAGAATTTCCCGCAAAACTTCACTCCCGCCTGACACAAAAATAGACTTCTCATACTCAAACAGAGAAGTAACAAGTGCATTCAAACAGAATCTTGTTCAGCAAAATTAGCTCTACAACACAGTTTTTAGTATTTATAGATTTTTTTCAAAACATTTATTTTCTTTAAATTTTGTGATGTACAAGAGAAATCAAAATGAGAAAATTTGTCGCTTGCATCTTCACGAAACTTTGGCCTTTAACCGATTTGTAGTTCGAAATGGTTTTACGTTCGGTAAAAAAGTGGTTTTGAGGCTATGTGGTGTAGTGGTATGCCACTCGCTTTCGGATCGGAAGGTCCTGGGTTCGAGCCGCAAGCTCGGCGCATAGTTGAATCCTTGGAAAAGGCTCTTTACTCACATTAGCTCACCGTACTCAGGTGTAAAATGAGTACCTGACCGTTAACAGCGTTGTCTTTGTCCGAAAAATTGCAACATCGCCTAACAGGCGTCATGTCCCGTCCTACATGTTAAATGTTGCTGTTGACCAGGGACCCCTTGTAAAGCGCTTTGAGCACATTTAGTGGAAGATTAAATTGAAAAGAAATCTTATCAGGACATTTAACAATAATGGCAGATGAAGGGAGATTATGCCATGAGAACTCTGATGTAAAAATTGTTAAAGACATCATGATGACCTTAAAACACGACTAGGTGTATGGACTTCTAAAAGGTCCTGTAAGTAAGAAATAAACGACGTTTCGGCATTTGGCCTTTCTCAAGTAAACACCAACATTTTTGAGTTTACATGACAAAGGCCAAAGGCCGAAGTGTGGTTTATTTTCATGAGTCAGATTTACTCCCTTAATCTTAATCGCCATTTTATTTTCTTATTTAGGAACCTCTATTTATCAAGAAGGACCTACATTAATAAAACATTTTTAAGTGTATAAAATAAATTTGTACTCTATTGTGTGGCGAACAGGCTGCCAGTGAAGGTTATTGAAATAGCAGTCATGTGCGTCCTTATGTGTTTAAGTGTTATGATTAGTCTGGCTGCCTTATTTTGTATCTTATGTCGTTTATCGATAGCATGTTTGGGACAATTAAATTGTCAAAAAACCGTTTCAATAATCTATGCTGTTTTTACATGAGAAAATACTAGTAATTTTGTTATATCAGTATCCAAAATGAATTTTACACTGGAAATTCTTTAGTAGTAGCAGTAGTAGTAATAGTTGCAGTTGTAGAAGGAGTAGTAGTAGTAGTAGTAGTAGTAGTAGTAGTAGTAGTAGTATAGTTGCGGTAGTAGTAGTAGTAGTAGTAGAAGTAGTAGTAGTAGTAGTAGTAGTAGTAGTAGTAGTAGTAGTAGTAGTAGTAGTAGTAGTAGTAGTAGTAATAGTAGTAGTAGTAGCAGTAGTAGTAGTAGTAGTAGTAGTAGTAGTAGTAGTAGTAGTAGTAGTAGTAGTAGTAGTAGTATATAGTAGTAGTAGTAGTAGTAGTAGTAGTAGTAGTAGTAGTAGTAGTAGTAGTTGTTGTAGTAGTAGAAGGAGTAGTATTAGAGAAGACCCCATATTCATTTACAATATATTGTAAATGAATATGGGGATGTCACTCATTTGATATTTTTCTATCTTTTAAATAATCAACCACGCGAATCCGAATATTTCTCTCAGCTCAACTAATTCTTCTAACCGCCGTCGTAAAGCGATATCGAATTCTACAGATTGTTGCCCGATATTCGTAACGAAACTCTTTTGTGAAAAGAAATTTTATTGCACGTCGGTCATAAACAGTCTATAAAATGTGTCATATCTCAGCAGTGTGTAAAAATTTATATCATTTAATTTATCGTCATGTTCATCATTTTCTTTATCAGATGATATTTGATTTGTAAAGTCTTATGGTTTGGATCGTTGATTTTGTATGGTCTTATTATCAATTAATCACGTCGAATTTAGTTTTGTGTTATTCTCAAGATATTCGGCGTTGTGCATTTGTGGCCCCTCGCCTAAAAACGGTATTATGTCGGGATGGTTAAGGTGCTGAAAATTGAATTTATAACCAGAAATATCAGACTTGGGTTGAGTTTTAAATGTTTTATTGAGGAGAATGAATATCATATTTCAGGCTACCAGAACCAATACATCGAAATTTCGACCATTTTAGCATTCATTTTGACTTTTGAGTATCAGGTTCATCCCGACATAATCCCGTTTTGAGACGATGGTCACATTTTACCAATAGCTACTCTTCTCCGTCAAATGCTATTGACACTTTAACCCGTTACAAGCGGAATGTAATTATCCTGTAACAAGTCTTGGATTACTAAATTATGTTTCGGTGCGTGACGTAATCAGTCGGAAAGTCAAAATTTTGCATTTACATTTAGGGTGGGGGGGGGGGGGGGTTCTGAAAGAATATGCTCACTGGAGCATTTTAATCTTTATTTGAAGTAAATCGGGTGATTTTCTATGACGTCATAGTATGGGAAAGGTAGTGTTTCATTCATCCTGTTTTGTTGATAAAGGGGAAAACCGAAACGTCCATTTAATCTGTAAATGTAATGTAATTAAATTGAAGATTACATTCAATTTCATATTGTTATTCAAGGAAATGATAGTGTATTAGAAAAGTAGTCTCGCTTTAAAAGGGTTAAATATTCAATTTTTAAAAATAGTGTTTTGTAAGTTTAAATTGTTTATTCATCATAATAGTATAAAGCATTTTACAGATAGGGAGATTTACCCCTACAAAAATATAGTTGAAGAACGTTTTTCCAAA
>NC_088373.1:18620717-18665717 GCF_034508935.2 Berghia stephanieae | reverse complement strand
AGAGGTGAAAAACATTATAAATCTGATCATGTTTTGACTTTTATACATTCTGATCACATGGCATGTGAACAAATTCTAGCCAGCTTGAAGAATAAAAAGTACCGATATTATTTGTTTAGAACCAAGCTACTCGGGAGGGTGTGACATCAGACTATTGAATCCAATTGGTATTGCCTATGTAAAAGTTCAAGTTCTATTTCTATGTTTTTGTTTTTCCAGGATGCTGACAGCAGACTTTGCTTCCGCTGCTGTTCTCATTACATTTGGAGCATTACTCGGAAAGACATCCCCGCTCCAGATGATCGTCATCACAATTTTAGAGATTATCATTTTCTCCATCAACGAGTATATTGGCGTGTCCGTTCTCAAGGTGATGTCTTCATGATGTTAAGGGTTGAAGGTGGGGGGGGGGGGGGTACTGTGGTGTCTGATACTCCAATTGTGAGTTAAAAAGTTAAAATCTGAATTGATTGCTAGGAATTTGTTGATTTGCTGAAGTTTTTGATAGGTACAATTCTGAAGAGATCTATTAGTATTGTTATGTATATTTCAGAGTTACGTAAATTATTATTTCTGAAGAATCTATCTACAAATTAACTTTAACAGCATCCCTTCATCCCCATCCCAACAAAACACATTTGAAGCGTTGCTAGGAAAGAAATCGCCAGATCACAAGATTTGTCAGATAAAGACATGGTTCAGGGAGTTTCAGGTTAGGTCTTGGATTGCATCTCATTTTCTTCTAAATAATGAAATACAAGTTTAGCCTACCTAAAACGCTGCCTATACAAAATGCCTGAGTTTTATAAACTTTTACAATGCGTTTAAAAATGTTACTCAATGTTTCTTCTTCGAAAACAAGAAATTAAATCACAGCTTCCTGTCGCTGACGGACATTTGTAAATGTCATTTTGAATTGCCATAACTTTTTAAAAATTCGACAAAATTAAATTTTTCATTTTTTGGTTTAAAGAGCACATGTGTAAGTCCAATTGAGCCTAATATGACATCACATGAAAAAAAAATGAACTCAGCAGAACAATTGTCCCAATTCTTTTTGACTCACTCGCGTATATGACCAGGTTTTAAACACTGGAGGGTCCATTTCAATGCTAAATATGTTCTCTTTGGGACATTAATTTCATATTATTTGATTATTATATTATATAACCAGGTTTTACACACTGGAGGGTCCATTCCACTGCTTAATATGTTCTGTTTGGGACATTAATTTCATATTATTTGATTATTATATTATATAACCAGGTTTTACACACTGGAGGGTCCATTCCACTGCTTAATATGTTCTGTTTGGGACATTAATTTCATATTATTTGATTATTATATTATATAACCAGGTTTTACACACTAGAGGGTCCATTCCACTGCTAAATATGTTCTGTTTGGGACATTAATTTCATATTATTTGATTATTATATGACCAGGTTGTAGACATTGGAGGTTCCATGTTCGTGCATGCCTTTGGAGCGTACTTCGGTTTGACGGTTGCCAGGGTTATCTACAAGGAAGGAATGGACTCCAGTGACAAGGAGGGGTCGGTCTATCACTCGGACATGTTTGCTATGGTCGGTAAGTTTAAAATACTAACGAATGAGTAAAAATGGACAGTTTTCGTTTAGGAACGCCATTGCCTGTATCGTCCCCATACGAAACCTCTCCATTTTCACTCTTTCGTTTGTATTTTCACGATCACAGGTTTCAGGCAGCCCCTACCGTTTTCTACATTTAGTTTTGAAAATGTATGGTTCCAAGATCGAAAGGGTCAAAGGTTAATTTCAGGCAATTTGAAGGAATGAAGATGATGTAACTTGGCTCTTTTTTGTTATTTTAGATGGTTGCTATGTGATTAGTATTCACTTTAACTATCTCCTTACCGGCCATTTTCCGGATTTCCCCCAAAACATCACACCCAACCTATACAAAAAAAATAGATTTATTTCACTCAAATACAAAATCTGTTAGTTTTTTATTTAGATTTTTTTTTACTAAACGAGCTCTTCTACTTTAACTATAGCAAATATTTTTATTCAAATTGTATGATGTACACAAGAAATTAGAATGACAAAAATGTTAGCTGCATCGTAACAAATGTAACGATTTTCCTGTGGGTGGTAAGGAGGGGGTTAAATCCTGGGACTATAGAGAATGAGATTAGCGTCCCTTGATTGGACGTCACCCATAGTCTGTTATTAGAGAGAGAACGTCATGTTGGTTGTGCACATGCGTCTCTCGTCCTCGCTTCCAGTGAAAGCGGCTTGAGACACTTCAAAACCAAATTGATGTTCTCTCTGTAAGGTGACGTCCAATCAAGGGACGCTACTCTTCCGCTCATCTCATTCCCTATTCTATAAATTTAAAAGATCACACATAGTTTTGTGTGTTCGCACGGTTGATCAGCAGGCAGAACTGGTTGCTGTTTGCTTGAAACCGCAATATTACCCCCCCCCCCCCCAAAAAAAAAAAAAAGAAAAAAAATGTATTGAGCAATATCCACAACAGGTGCTCAGAGCGTGCCCTTTACAAGGGCTCCCTAGCCAACAGCAACAACTTAACATGTATGACGAGACTATTATAAAGTGATATTGGAGGGGTACTCATTTTATTCCTGTGTTCGGGGAGAACAATTGGGTAAAGGTCTTCTTTTCCAAGGACTCATATATATATATATATATATATATATATATAATATATATATATATATATATATATATATATATATATATATGCGCCTCTCAGAACTGGACTTGAACCCTGAAACCTCCAATTCGAATGCGAATATTATACGATAAGCTGGCATAGCCGCAAAACGCTCTGTAAATCACTTTGAGCACATTTTGAAGACACAATGTTAAAATAAAAACACGTGTTCTTTTGGTCACCCTTTTTTCCATTCCAAATGATTTCAGGCACCATCTTCCTGTGGCTATTCTGGCCCAGCTTCAACTCTGCCCTGGCCGTGGACGACGCCCAGCATCGGGCAGTCCTCAACACCTACTTGGCTCTGGCTGCTTGCTGTGTCGTCGCATTCGCCGTGTCACAACTGGTCGACGAAAAGGGTCGATTTGATATGGTAGGGTTGTGTTGCCAAATTTAAGGTTCAGAGTCCAAAAGTTACTTTTAGGCAACTTGTCAATAATAATCATTAACTCTCTAAGATTTTCCAATTTCAAGATGTTCTGAAAACTCATTTGGTAGCTCAAGTTTCTTCTTATATCGGTGATCATGGTACGCCATTCATCTCTCTGATCAGATAACCTCAGAAAACTAATATTACTCTTCTCTTTCTTTGTCATCCTGCTGTTCAAACTATTAAATATGTTTTTCTTGGTCTACCTTTACTATTGTCACCTTCTATCTTTCCTGTGAGAACAAGATGTTCAATACATTTATGTCGATTTAAGTGCCCTAAAATTGAATTTGTCTTTTTTTTTTATTGTACGAATTAGTAACGTTTTAATTTCAGCTTGCTCTAGTACTTCTTCATTAGTTTTATTCTCTGTCCATGAGATTCTTAACATCCTTCTAAGAAACCACATTTGTGCTGCCTCCAGTTTCTTTCTAATATCTTCTATAATTTCCCAACTTTCACAGCCATAAAAATACTGACCATACATATGTGTTTTTTTTTTTAATTAGACTAATGTAGACTCATTGCCAACATTAACCACATAATAGTAATACATCTGCAGTTATGGGTAATTTATGGCAACAAACTTTTTAACCTTCGACAAGATGAAACAACCAACATAAAAATTGACTGTGTTGTCTTCAAAAACGCCATTTTTTTTACTCACTACTTCCATTCTATCTTTCAAGGACTAATAAGACAAGGGACATAACTACAAAATATGACAACAAAATCAAAAAGTAGAACGAAGTCTCTCTCTCTCTCTCTCCCTCTCTCTCTCTCTCTCTTTCTCTCTCTCTCTCTCTCTCTCTCTCTCTCTCGATTTTCTACACTTATTTGCAGATCTGATAAGCCGAAGGCGGGGAACATGTGGCATTTTGTTGTGTTATCTTTGATTTGCTTTCTTTTCTTTTGCTCCCCGATAAAATACATCTTCTTCTTCTTCTAGGTTCCATGCCTGGTCCAGGCTTCGGATACTGCATGAATTATCTCTCTCCATTCCTCCCTGTCTCTTGCTTTTTCAAACAGCTCTTGGATTGTTAGGTTGGTGAAGCCCTTCGGTTGGTCTATGAGTGTTTTTCTTTGTCTCCCCCGGGCGCGTTTAAAATACATAAACAACCTGAATAATGTGCGGCTCTGTGGTCTTGTGGTATGCATGACACTCGCTTTCGGATCGGAATGTCTCGGGTTCTATTCCCTTGTATCTGTTTTCCTATTGCTTTCCGTCTTTGTCTTGGACTGGGATTACCAAGTCTTGTTCTGGCCATGGACGGAGTCCTTGGCTGGCAGGGAAAATGTTGAATGTATAATTATAGATTTGGGAGATGATATTTTTTCCCTTGTAAATCACCTCTCTATTATGTACTGTTATTTATTTTTTTTTACATATAATTTGTAAACATTTGAGTGTATTCCTGTTAGTCGGATCTTGTGCTGGTGTCTGAATGAGACTTTTAGGTAATCTCAAACTAAGTACACTGATAGTGTGCTCTTGGAATCTCCATCTATTCCCTTTCTTAATCACATCTCCTTTGTTTTACTTTTCCTCAAGTCATTTTAATTGTACATGTAGAATGTTTTTACTATCTAATTTTTCTTATTTTTTACTGGGCTAAATCACCTAACTATGTTTCAAGAGCCGTAACACCCATTACCTTACCTTACCAGAGTTCCGTCTCCCTACAGAGGTGGAATGTCATGGAACGCCATTCTTCACGATCAAAAGCCTTTACCTTACCTTATCGGAGTTCCGTCTCCCTACAGATGTTGAATGTCATGGAACGCCATTCTTCACGCTCAAGGGCCATTACCTTACCTTACCGGAATTCCGTCTCCCTACAGATGTTGAATGTCATGGAACGCCATTCTTCACGCTCAAGGGCCATTACCTTACCTTACCGGAGTTCCGTCTCCCTACAGAGGTTGAATGTCATGGAACACCATTCTTCACGCTCAAGTGCCATTACCAAGCAGTCGATTATATTTTTGCCAGTTTGGTTCCTCCACATTTCGTATCCAGGACTTCCTTGGTTTGCCCAGTGCCTTTTTGCCAGTAAAACTCATAAGAACAAACAAACAAAACAAGTCTTGAGTCGAGCTATGAGCAGCGTATAGTAGAGACTCACCGCACTCACGTGTAAAATGAGTAACCGTCGTGAACAGCGTTGTCTTTGTCTGAAAAATAATTGTAATATCGGCTATCTGGTATATAATATCTTACTTTACATATTGTGTTACTTTTGACTTGGGAGCCATTAAAAAGCGATTTGAGCACAATGAGTGGATATTGCGCCATATAATGCTTAACTGCTCAAACTTTTCAATCTAATGTGTTTGACTATTGATGTATTGCATTTATCCAAAATTCTCACAACATCGGCCACCCGGATTCAGTGTACCAACACACAACTGTGTGTAACCTTAAAATGTTTTTTGTCTGATTGATACGATTTAGTGAAATCTATTCAAAAGCAAAGGCTGGCTAAAACGATATGAGGATGAGTGACGTCAACTTCATTCTATCTATAGGTAGTGTGCACTTGGCTAAGAAGCTCACAACATTGTCATCCGGAAGTATAATTACCAACACACAAAACTATCTATTCAAAAGCAAAGGCTGGCTAAAACGATATGAGGATGAGTGACGTCAACTTCATTCTATCTATAGGTAGTGTGCACTTGGCTAAGAAGCTCATAACATTGTCATCCGGAAGTATAATTACCAACACACAAAACTATGTGTAATTTTGGTCGTTTATATTCTGGTTAATAAAGATTTGTGAGGATTACTCATAAACTCGGATGGCAAAAGCAATAACAAAGCCCTGAATGACGTTGACTTTATTCTATCTATAAATTTAATTTGCAACTTCAAATCCAACCAAGACGTAAAACCGCTTTGAGAAAACGTGTCACATTATTTAAAATCATTGTGTTTCAGGTGCATGTCCAGAACGCAACCCTGGCTGGAGGTGTGGCTGTAGGAACGTCGGCAGACATGATGATCCATCCACACGGGGCCCTAATCATTGGTTCTGCGGCTGGGCTTGTTTCTGTCATCGGTTACAAGTATATCACTGTAAGTATATCATTGTGATTATATCACTGTAAGTATATCATTGTAAGTATATCATTGTAAGTATATCACTGCAAGTTTATCATTGTAAGTATATCATTGTAAGTATATCATTGTAAGTATATCATTGTAAGTATATCACTGCAAGTTTATCATTGTAAGTATATCAATGTGATTATATCACTACAAGTATATTACTGTAAGTATATCACTGTAAGTATATCATTGTGATTATATCATTGTAAGTAAATCACTGTAAGTATATCATTGTGATTATATCATTGTAAGTATATCACTGTAAGTATATCATTGTGATTATATCATTGTAAGTATATCACTGTAAGTATATCATTGTGATTATATCATTGTAAGTATATCACTGTAAGTATATCTCTACAGGTGATACATACTGTAAGTATATCTCTGATTGTTTTGGAGGTTTTAGAATTTACCTTTGGATTTCATAGAATTTTTTAAAACAATTTGTTGCTCTTCCCAGAACCTCCAAAATAAAATAAAAATTTAAAAAAATGTATGTGCCCTCTAACGTTGGCTACACGTATATCAATGTTAGTTTTCTGATATTTTAGGGGAGGTTTTTCAGATTTAACTTTGGATTTTTTAAGAAGTCTACTAAAAATTTGGAGCTCTTGGCATAACCTCAAAGACACGCCCCCCCCCCACCCCCCCCCCTCCCCCCCGATATTGAAAATCAAGAATGACGGTGTTTGTGTGTTGACCTTATGACCTCAAGAAATTGCAAGAAGGACGCATGATAGATAACACATTTGATGCAGTTTTTATTTTTGGAGTGATGTATGGCGCCAAGATTACAGAGAGTATCATCCAGAAACTTGAAGTATTCCAAAACAAATGTTTGCGACGAATCATTTTGAGCAATTTGACTGCTTACATTTAGTTCTTTTTAAAGATTGTGTTTTAGTCTAGCTTCAACACAATATGAAACGTTTAGACGTATGTAATCATTAAACCATTGTTAGCAGAACCTCGAAAGGTAAAAATGAAAACGAACAAAACACAAGATTTCCTCTTTTCGAAGCCCAGAGGAGACTCGGACTCTCGGTGTTCTGGTCCAAAGACGATTGTGATACCACTAGACTGCAAAAACAATCATAATATATACCACACTATTTTCTGTTTTTCCCCGTGTGGTGTCCGGGGTCCCTCAACTGAGAGGGTCAAGAATAGCCCAACGCCAAGCCAGCGTGTCGTAAAAGGCGACTAATGGTGTGTGATTCCCCCATCTTTGAGTCATCTGGTCCTCCAGGTTGGGGGTTGGCAAAGGGTTAACACCCCTTTCCGTTAAACTCAAACCGTTACAGAAACACAGACAGACAAACCAAATCCTTTTTTTAGCTTGGGCGACCGAAGAGTTTCTGGAATTACAGAATTTATGAAGGACAGAGAAGTGGTAAGACCTGGAATGAGATAAAAAAGTTGGCTCAGGATAGAGAAGGATGGAAACTGTTTGTCTGTGGCCTATACCCTGACCCAGGGTGAAAAAGGCATTGATGATGATGATGATTTTCTGTTTTATTAAATGTTCTAAAAATATTATCATGTCAATTCATCTTTATTTTGGTTTTGAAATTCGACAATTTATCAAATGTGTTTTAATCGTGCCCCCCCCCCCCCCGGTCCCACTTCATGGCGTCCAAAAATCGTGGTGTTCTGGTCAAAAGGCTAGAGTGATACCACTAGACTACAAAGACAATCATATATACCACACTATTTTCTCTTTTACTAAATGTTCTAAAAACATATTTTCATGTCATATTATCTTTATTTTGGTATTGAAATTTGACAATTTGGGGCGTGGCTCAGTGGTACGGACTTTGCTTCGTACCCGAAATGTACCGAGTTCGATCACCCGCCGCTGCGCTGTATGGCCTTGAGCAAGTCACCTCGCCCTAGCTCAATTTGCGACGCTGCAATGTGGCTGACGTTATTCCAGTCTTCCCCTATGGGCTGAATTAAAGGAATTTTATTTTATTTATTTTATTTATTTTAATCATGCAAACCCCCCCAACACCCCACCCCACCCTCCGTCACACCCACAGCCGCTCATGGCGTCCAAACTGAAGATCCACGATACATGTGGCGTCCACAACCTCCATGGAATGCCTGCAGTCATGGCGGGAATTATCGGTGCTATTGTTGTGGCCATGGCCGATGTGGAGACCTACGGCTACACGTAAGTGTTTGTTTTTTGGGGGGTGACAAATGTGAGGCTGGCCGTAGCCACCGTTCACTTATAGCTATTTCTGCTATTTTAAGAAATTATGTTTATTGGTTTCAAAAAAGTTAAGAATTCATGAAAATTATATAATTATATAGTCCTTTTGTTGGTTTGGGCATATATATATATATATATATATATATATATATATATATATATATATATATATATATATATATATATGCCCAAACCAACAAAAGGACAGTATCTGGGCTGACCCAGATCCAACCAGTTTTGCCACAATCGATACATTTCGTTTTTTTATTCATAACTCTTTAATTCTATGACATAGTGGAAGCATCTAATATTAAATAATTAATAGCTAATGATAAATTGCTTTTTTTCTGTTTGTCGGCGATTTCATTGACGTAATATGTTGCGTAATATTTTGAGATATTGTTCTTTCTTGGTTATCGCCAAGCAATTAAACAAAACAATTTAAAATTGAGCTTTTCTACAGCGCAATATTCGCTAAACGTGCTCAAAGCCCCTTACAATGGATCCCTGGCCAACTGGAATATTTAACATTTAGGACGGGACATGACGCCTATTAAGCGATATTACATTTTTTTTCGGACAGAGCCAACGCTGTTAACGGCCAGGTACTCATTTTACACCCGAGTATGGTTAGAGAATGTGAATAAAGAGCCTTTTCCATTATGCACCGAGCGAGGCTCGAACCCAGGAGCTTCCGATCCGAAAGTGAGTGTCACACCACAAGACCACAGATATTGAACCTGTGACCTCCTAATAAGACGACTTTTGAATCTTTTTATACTTTCTTTACCTTATATCAGTGCCTGTCCTCTATTTTCTCAATGTGATCACCACGATATTTGATATTTGGCATTATATATGCTTTTGTGCGGCTTTGGGGTTGTCTGGTATAACACTCGCGTTTGGATCGGAAGGTCCTGGGTTCGAACCTCGCTGACGCATAGTTGAGTCCTTGGACAGCTCTTCACTTACATCCTCTCGTCGTTCTCATGCGTAAACTGAGAACCTGGCCGTTAGCAGGATTGTCTCTGTCCGAAATATATATATATATATAATATTGCCTAACAGGCGCCATGTTTCGTTCTTCATGTTACGTGTTGCTGTTGGTCAGGGATCCCTCGTAATGACACACAGTAACATAGTAAACTATCAGAACAATGCGGACGCCCTCATAAAACAATTCTCCGACGAGCATGAAAGTGTATCCAGATTAGGAAAACATTATAAATCTGATCATGTTTTGACTTTTATACATTCTGATCACAAGACATGTGAAAAAGTTTTCGCCACAAGGGAGAATAAATGGTAACGATTTTCTTTATTTAGAACCAAGCTGATCGTTGCTGGAAAAATCGTGACTTCAGGGTATTGAATTCTATTAGAATTTCGCTATTCTGGATTCAATCCATCACTACATAATACTATTAAGAGACGATGGGTCACATTTTAAGACAAACGTGTCACATTTTGATAAACTTAATTTCAGATTATACCGCCAGTTCCCAGCCATGGCTCCTAACGCCTCTAGTTCGGAATGGGCCCTACTAGAAGGTCACGTTGAGAAGGCCCCTGGGGACGCCAGGACTGCAGGGGAACAGGCTGGGTACCAGGCACTGGCTCTGGTTGTCACCATTGTCATCGCCATCGTGGGTGGACTTCTCGTTGGTGAGATATCTCCTGTGATAGCAACTTTTAAATATCTTTTCTTCTTCTTCTTCTTCTTCTTCTTCTTCTTCTTCTTCTTCTTCTTCTTCTTCTTCTTCTTTTTCTTCTTCTTCTTCTTCTTCTTCTTCTTCTTCTTCTTCTTCTTCTTCTTCTTCTTCTTCTTCTTCTTCTTCTTCTTCTTCTTCTTCTTCTTCTTCTTCTTCTTCTTCTTCTTCTTCTTCTTCTTCTTCTTCTTCTTCTTCTTCTTCTTCTTCTTCTTCTTCTTCTTCTTCTTCTTTTTCTCCTAACTATTTATTATTATTATTATTATTATTATTATTATTATTATTATTATTATTATTATTATTATTATTATTATTATTATTATTATTATTATTATTATTATTATTATTATTATTATTATTATTATTATTATTATTATTTTATTATTTCTAATATTATCTACACCGTCTTCATGATTATTATCGTCATCTTTGCCCTCATAATCATTATCATTTTGATGACCATCTTAATGACCATCATAATTATGGCTATATACTGAACAACTATTCGTCAGAACCGTATGTTTTTGTTTCCACAGGTCTCCTACTTCGTTTCTGCACCTTTTTGGGTCAACCCAGCGGACCCCACCTGTTCGAAGACTCACCTCAC
Source organism: Berghia stephanieae (assembly GCF_034508935.2). Lineage (NCBI taxonomy): Eukaryota > Metazoa > Mollusca > Gastropoda > Nudibranchia > Aeolidiidae > Berghia > Berghia stephanieae. Next base: position 18,654,920 of record NC_088373.1, on the reverse strand, counting down.
TGGCACGTCCCCGATGACCCAGACAATGCTGGCCTGGTCAATGACGTACTGTCCGAACTGGACAGACGAGGGAAGTCCGTGAAGACATCCTTAGCTGACCATAGCATGTCCCCTCTCCTGGAGGAGAAGTCCGAGAACGATGGAAACGGTCATCCTTAGAATAATTCAATTTTGTATGTTTGGAAATATGTGACTCGGCGAATCAAAATGGTATTATGTCGGGATTACCTGACACTTTGAATTGTTGAACTCTCGGCGTTACGTATAATCGTTGGCCAGGCTGAGTTGCCGTAACAGTAATGTTCGACCCCACCCGCCCCCACCCCCACCCCCACCATCGCCGCCGCGATGTTTTTAATCTCTGTTATCTTCTGGCGCCTTCCTACTCAATTCATTTCTTGTTATTATAAACGTTGGGCTACTTTAGCTTTTTGTTTTCATGGCAATCTCCACTATGTGGTCTTTTTGTATGACACTCGCTTTCGGATCGGAAAGTCTTGGTTCGAGCCTCACTTGGTGCATAGCTGAGTACTTTGAAAAAAAAACCTCTTTACTCACATTCTCTCACAGTACTCATGTGTAAAATGAGTACCTGGCCGTTAACAGCGTTGTCCAAGTCGAAAATATGTATTATCGTCTAACAGGCGGCATGTGTGGTTTTTTATGTTTCGCGTTGCTGTTGGTCGGGGACCCTGTGAAAAGCGCTTTCATCACGTTTAGTGGATATTTTGCAATATAAAAGCTCAGTTTTTTTTTAAATGCTCAGGAAAAAAATGTTGTTCCTCAAACTTTAAAATTGTTATGAATATCCAAATTCAGATTAATTGTTCGTTCTGACATAATGACAATTTGGTTCGATGGGTCACATAATATATAGCTGCGGATAAGTACCTGCCTATAGGCAGCAATGGATATTTTAAGAGTGCTGGTTGGAAAAATCTTGTGTATCAATAGACTGACTGGCACTGTATACAATAACAATAACAGCCACATGGGATGGAAGTTTTTATGTAATTAACGAAGACAGAAGATGATGAGAACGATGTCGACATGTGTCATCCCACGTGGCTTGTACTCTGTAGCACGTTGCCGGTCAGCTGTCTCCACAAATCACAATCCATGTCCATCCATGTCCATCCATGTCCATACATGTCTATCCATCCATCCATCCATCCATCCATCCTGGCTTGTACTCTTGAGCACATTGCCGGTCAACTGTCTCCACGAATCACAATCCATGTCCATCCATCCATCCATCCATCCATCCATCCTGGCTTGTACTCTTGAGCACGTTGCCGGTCAGCTGTCTCCACGAATAACGATCCTCTGTGGTACTCATGAAATCTGTATTGCTTTTTTGCCACTTTTGGCCATTCTTAGGTTATTTAGATAAGTCATTCTTTGTCTTCCTCTAACACTCTTTCCTTCGACCGTCCCAGATGTTACCAAATTTTCTTTTCCGTCTCTTCCCCACACATGTCCCAGAAACCGTAACTGCCTCTTTCTGATGGTATCGATCAACATTCTTCCCTTTCTCACCTTCTCCAACTATTCCTCGTCCGTATACCTGTCTGTCCATGATATCCTCAACATTCTTCGATACATCTAAATCTCAAATGGCTCTAACTTCCTCGTACACTCTTTGTCAACCGTAGAAAAAGGTATTTATAATGTCTACATTATGTCTCTGTTGATCAGTTTAGTTATGATACTCTTTAAAAACTCGTATTTTAAAAATTTGACCAGAAATCGTGTCCTTTAATTAATATCGGTCTAATTAAACGATCCTCATATTGGCAAAAACTTTGAAACCTTGGACATTGCGAAGAATTTTTGCTAAGATGAGGGTCATTTAAATCGATCGATATTTGAAGGAAGAATTTTCGGGCCAAATGGTTATATAGGGAATGAGATTAGCGGAAGAGTAGCGTCCCTTGTTTGGACGTCACCTTACAGAGAGAACGTCAACATTGTTTTGCGCATGCGTCTCTCTCTCGGTGAAGTGTCTCATGCCACTTTCATCGGAAGCGAGGACGAGACGCGCATGCGCAAAACCATAATGGCGTTCTCTCTATAATAAGTTCTCCGCCGGTGACGTCAATTCAACGGACGAAACTCTTCCGCTAATCTCATTCCCTATAATATGTTTTTTTTTCCAAAGTAAACCAATAAACTGGTGAATTACATTCGAGCTTCCATTCCATGTGATTATTGTTATTTATTTCATTGAGTTGCATGATGAGACATTTACCCTGTATCCTTGGGTTATTTTGCTTTTTATAGCCTGTTTTAGTAACAATTTAGAATTTAATTGAATCTTGTTAAATGTGAATTATGTTAAACTGCTGCTAGTGCAATCTATAATCCATTTTTGTATCATCCCAATCATTAATCAATTATGTATCGCAACTCTGGTAAGTAGTGGTCAATGTGTATTCGTTACATTGTATTCTTTAATTTTTATATATGGTAAGAAACGTTGAATGTAATATAGATACCATGCGCTTAGATAAGAAGCTCACAACATTGGCATCCAGAAGTGTAACGGACGAACACACAAAATTATGTGTAACCTTGAATGTTTATAGTCCGGCTAATACAGGTTAGTTAGAATTACTCATAAACGCGGATGGCAAAAAACAAAACCAAAGACCTGAGTGACGTCATCTTCATACTATATATATTTGAAATAGACTTTATTGTTGTTTTATATTTCATAATATTCTTCAACAGTCGTAACGTCACTTCCTTCCTAATGACGTATGGTAACTTAGTAACACTGGCTCTAAACTCTCGGGACAATGGCGGACGCCCGTATGAAATATTTCTCCGGTGAGCATAAAGGGTATCCAGAGGGAAAAAACCCCATAAATTTGATCATTTTTTGACTTTTACACATTCTGATCACAAGGCATATGAAAAGTTCTCGCCAGCATGAAAAATAAAAAGTAATGATTTTCTTTGTTTAGAACCAAGATGGCCACCGTTGCCGGGCGGCGTGACATCAGACTATTGAATCGTATTGTCACCAGGACCATCCGTTGACTTTTGATGGTGATTGCTTGTTGTTTTTATACATTTGACTGTAGCCCCGAGAGCTCATTGCCTGGCATTGAACAAAACGTTAAGGTGTCATCAAGAGAACATGACTACTAAGTTGTATTCGTTACTTCAATCGTAGCCATCGTTAACTTATAGCCTGACACTAGAACCGTAGCCATCGTTAACTTATAGCCTGACACTAGAACCGTAGCTATCGTTAACTTATAGCCTGACACTAGAACTGGAGCCATCCTTGACTTATAGCCTGACACTAGAACCGTAGCCATCGTTATCTTATAGCCTGGCACTAGAACCGTAGCCATCGTTATCTTATAGCCTGACACTAGAACCGTAGCTATCGTTATATTATAGCCTGCCATTAGAACCGTAGCCTTCGTTAACTTATAACCTAGTGGGTTCCAGTGTCAGGCTATAAGTTCACGATAGGTATGACCAGTCAGGGTATGAGTTAACATATGTATCAATGTGACCGTAGCCTTCGTTAACGTACAGCCTGGCACAATGACTTGTCTTTTTGAAGTCATTTTTAGAAAATTTTAACACCATGTGAGCTGTCGTGAGTCATGCTCAAAGACATAACTGATCCAATTGGTTGAACTATTGAATTCAACTCACGATTTGCTTTCTCTTATGGTTTGGCCTCGTATTTTTAAATGATATAGTGTATAGCCATCGTTAACGTATAACCAGACACTAGAGCCCGCTGGGACGTATAGTTTAAAGTCATTATTTTAGGTTGGTGAAGCGTCTAATGACTTGTCTTTAGTAGAGCTCAAGAAAACAAGTGATTCAATTGGTTGAACTATTCAATTCAACTCACGATTTGTTTTCTTTTGTGGCCAAAGACTTGTCTATTGAGGTCCTTTTTGGGGTCAGTATAAGGCTATAGATAGTATGAGCTTGGCTAAGAAGCTCACAAAATTGCCATCCGGAAATATAACACAACACAAAAAAAAAAAACTTTGCGTAACTTTTAACTTTTATAGTTTGGTTAATACAGTTTAGTGAGAATTAGATACTCATAAACGCGGATGGCAAAAAAAAAAAAAAACATATCAAAGACCCAATTGACGTCAACTTCATTCTATCTACAGCCAGAGACAAGGACATATCTTTTGACGTCATGCGCTGTCGTGAGTCGTGCTCAAAAACATAACTGATCCAATTGGTTGAAAAAAAAGTTTAGCCTTATATAGCACAATATCCACTAAATGTGCTCAAATCGCTTTACAAGGGGTCCCTGGTCAAAAGCAACATTTAACATGTAGGACCGAACATAACGCCTGTTAGGCAATATTACAATTTTTTGGACAAAGACAGCGCTATTAACGGCCAGGTACTCATTTTGCACCTGAGTACGGTGAGAGAAAGTGAGTAAAAGCCTTTTCCTAGGGCTCAACTATGCGCGTAGCGCGAGGCTCGAACCCAGGATCTTCCGATCCTAAAAGCGAGTGTCATACCACTAGACTACATAGCCGCACAACTGTTGAACTATTGAGTTCAACTCACGATTTTATGGTGGTTTGGCCTCGAATGTTTAAATAATATTTTTAGTTAGTGTCAGACCAGGCGAAAACGACAGGAACGAAATGCCCCACATGATGTCAAATATTCAATTGTTCTTGAATGTGAAATAATTTGCTCTTTCATTGTAGCTACAATTGTCATAACAGAGTGTTCATTGCGGATGAGTAGATATTTAATATGCCTCTATGTTCTGTGAATTTGACGTGTATTCGTGGACAATGCCTCGCTTACAGTTATAAGGGTGCCTGATTCCAATGATTGTGTAAACATAAGGGTTTATTCTGTTACAAATTTAATAATGAAAATTATAATCAAATGTTGTCAACGTGTGCAATTTAGAAATGTAACCAACGTCTACACAATGTCTGAAATATGCCATTAAAAACATTATAAAAATACGTAAATGCTGAGTCAATTTTATTTGTTTTATTGTGAAAATAGATATTACAGTTTCTTGAAGGGACAGAATTAAAATGTAACATTCCTTGTCAATTGAAGATTAAAATTACTCTTTGAAAGATTAAAATCACTCTTTGAAAGATTAAAATCACTCTTTGAAAGATTAAAATTACTCTTTTAAAGATTAACATTTCTCTTTGAAAGATTAAAATCACTATTTGAAAGATTAAAATTACTCTTTGAAAGTTGAAAATCACTCTTTGGAAGATTAAGATAACTGTTTAAAGGATTATGATTACTATTTGAAAGATTAAAATCACTCTTTAAAGGATTAAAATCACTCTTTGAAAGATTAAAATCATTATTTAAAGGATTAAAATCACTCTCTGAAAGATTAAAATCACTCTTTGAAAAATTAAAATCACTATTTGAAAGATTAAAATCACTCTTTGAAAGATTAAAATCACTCTTTGGCATTTTAAACAATCCGACGTTTTGAGTCAATGGGTTACAGGTTATTTTGTAATCATTATATTCACCTTCATTATAAACGGTTATAAACAATTATATTAATGCATTAAAGATACAAATTAACTATATCAAGATCCTTAATGTTATCTTTTTATTCATCGATATGCTAGAACTTTGTTTTCTCTATCTTTATTTGTAGAGACTTGATCACAATTGTTTGAGCTTAGCATTCTTTTGTCAAAACTCACAGATGGATAAATTGAGAGAGAAAAAATAAAAACCCCTTTATTCATCCCAAAGGGTAAATATTTCTCTAGGGTCTATTCCAAGAGAAGACTGGAATATCACATTTGTCTTACTTTTTTTTGAGTACTTTAATTGTAATTCTAGAACTTCTTCCATTTTACTGGCGCTTGTATACCCTTAACAATCTCCTACTTACCACCTACTACAAAATCGTCACAATTTTACGACATAATATACATTTGTATTTATTCATATTTATTTGGTACATCACAATGGTCTTTGTTTAATTGAAAAGAAGATAAAGTTGTTTTGTATAGAGATTGTTTGAGTTTCCAAAACCAATTTTTTCTGATGGGTAAGCCTGCCATTTTTCGGAAATTACAGAAATTCATCGGTAAGGACAGAGTTAAGTTTATGATTCATTAACAGTTCTTTACAAGCTCTGTACAAATCAACGGTATGTTCTTATCAATTACACAAAGATCAATCTTCAAAAGTTTGTGATGTACAAAATAAATTTGAATAAGACAAATGTATATTGTGTATGTAACAAATGTGAAAATTTTGCTATAGGTGGTAATTTTTTTAAAAAATTAATATTTTATATTTTTTTTATGGATTATTTTTTTTTCTTTGGGGTGCGGAAAAAACGTTGGGGTGGAGGGGGGGGGGACGGCGCGTGTTGTTGTTGTTGGTTAGCCTACCTATCCACCACCATCTGTCGCAGGTTTATTCTTCTACTTCGTTGACGGATTGTAACTGTCTGTATGTAGTGTGTGTGTGTGTGGTCTTGTAGCTTGGGATATTGTCTCTGGTCAAGGGGAAATTCAATTGTTGTTTGGTTTATGTCGTGAAATGGTGGCAAATTTTAAATTCGAGCTTTTATATAGCGCAATACCCACTAAACGTGCTCAAAGCACTTTGCACGGGGCCTCTGACCAACAGCAACATTAAACATACAGAGCAAGACCTAACGCCTGCTAGGCTATATGTCAATTTATTCATACAAAGACAATAACGTTGTTAACGGTCAATTATTCATTTGACACTTGAGTAAGGTGAAAGAATGTTTTAAAGAGCTTTTTCCAAGGACTCTACAATGCCCCGAGCGGGGCTCAAACCCAGGAACGATATATATTGACGGATGGAGAGAGAGAGAGAGAGAGAGAGAGAGAGAGAGAGAGAGAGAGAGAGAGACTGGGTGGGGATTATATTATATGATCGGTAAACATTTGAGTGTATTCCTCTTAGTTGGTACCTGTGCTTGTGTCTGGATGAGACTTTTAGGTGATCTCTAAGTACTTTGACGGTAGGCTCTTGGAATCCACATCTGTTCCCTATTTGAACCAATTCCCCTTTGTCTTACCTTTTCTTTTGTGCTTTAATTGTAATTCTAGAACTTTTTACTATCCAATTTTCTTCCTTTTTACTGGCGCTGAGATGACCTTAATGTGTTGCAAGCGCCGTAAAACCCTTAAAAAACAAAAACAAAAACACACACACACAGAAAGAGAGAGAGAGAGAGAGAGAGAGAGAGGGAGAGGGAGAGAGAGAGATAGAGATAGAGAGAGTGTGTTGTATATCAAATACGATCAAATATCATTATACAATAGTTTCAATCGCTACAAAACCGATTATTTAATATATAATTAATATTAATTAATTCAATAACTTCCTTTTCTCGTCGTTTTTCTTCATCCACAATTCTATCTCTTCAACGGAGTTAGGTAATTCACGATTTGCTGTTTCTGGAAGTAAAAATACTAACAAGCAACTGAGGACACATAGAGCACCCAGAATAGTCCCAGGAGCCCACGGATCCGTCTGAAATAACGGATAAGAAAAGGGAGCAAATGCAATTCCAATATTAGAAAAACAGGAACAGATTCCAGCACCTGTAGATCTAATGGATGTGGGAAAAAGTTCAGGAGTATAGTTGAAAAGAGACACAGTTCCGATAGACACTGTCATTTTTCCAAGTATAAAAAATACAGTCTGAGCTGTTCCCACGTAAATGCTTCTGTTTTGATCTGTTCCTGAAAGAAACGCGGTTACAATTATGCATATCGCAGAGATGGTGTATGTTGTAAAGATCAAAATGCGTCTTTTGGAATTGCGGTATGTGACGAAAATTAACGATATAGAAAGGGCAGCTAAGTCTGCAACCGTCAAAATAGTAAATATCACAAAACGATCACCAGATAAAACACTGGAGATAAAGTATAAAACGTAATAGGCCATATTTCCTGATATCCAAATTATACACGACACGATTGTGAACATTCTCAGATAACCATGGCGTAATATATATATAATGCTGTATTCAAATCTATTGTCCTTACTCTTAATGTCGTCTTGCAGTTCCTTGTCTTCTACAGATATAGCATGGTGAGTGCATTCATCAAACGCTTCTTTCAGATCATCAAAGGTTATATTGTTAATCCTACCTACTCTTTTCAAAATGGTCTCAGCTTTTTTGTATTTCCCTTTGGCTAAAAGCCACGCCATCGACTCGTCCAACAGATAAGTAAACAAAATTGGAATTAGGCCTAGCAAGGCAAGAGTAAGCTGTAAGCTTCTCCAACCCGCAAATCGCATCACATAGGCGACACCTCCTAAAAGGATTACCATTGCCGACCACATAATCCCATCACCGATTATAAAAACCATCCTGTGACGCAAAGGAAGTAATTCTCCAGCCCATACAACTGGGACGAGAGTTAGAGAAATAACCGAGAACCCTGAGAAGAATCTAAGAATAGTCATAATGTAGATACTAGGTGAGAAGGCTACGACGATTTCAAGACTTGTGTGAATCACAGAACATGCCAAACATATTGTCTTTCTTCCAAAACGATCTGCAAGAATTGTGCTGATCATTGAACCTAGAATTGTCCCTAAACCAAAAAATGTTTGTGCAATTTCGGCCATTCCACTATTTTCACACACTAGACCCCATTCTGTTTTTATAGACACGTCACTTCCGCCTTCAAAGGAATATCCATTAATACAACTCATTGACTGATGTTTGAAAATAGTTTCTAGATTTGAAATATGTTTATTGTTGATGTCGTCTTCATTGCTCATCTTATTGTTTGTGTTGTTATAGCTGTTGTTCTTGATGTGGTCGATGTTACTTTTTTCGTATTTGTTTATCGTTGATTCTATCTTCATTGTGCACATTTCATAATTAACTTTATATGCTGCAGTCATATTATTCATATCAGGCACGTTCGTAAGTTTACGCATTGTTGTCATATTCACATTGGCACAGGTGTGGGGAGGCTCGTACGCTTGAAAAAGAGGAAGAAAATATAAATGTTATTGATTCATTGAAACTCATAAACTTAAATGTATAAAAATAGACTAGCCATTCGGTCAATGACAGAGAGCATTTCACTACAATTCATAACTATGAGTTCTATTTGTGTGTTAGGTATTTAATAACTTGAAACAGCGATATGTAACAGACGATTATCAAATTAACATTGGATATGGGCCAATAACTGTATAAAACGTTAATGATACATGAAAGCGGTAAAGAGTATTAAAACGTTTTAACACCTTTAAGCTCTTTTTAAAAAAAAAACAAAAAAAAAAACGATAAGATACGAATAGCAATATTATATGGAAATGATAAAGGTGAAGATAACGATTAGAATGATAGTGATAATGATAATGACGATCATAATGATGGAGGTGATGATGATGATGATGATGATGATGATGATGATGATGATGATGATGATGATGTGGATCATGATGAAGATTGAGATTATGATGAGAATAATAATGATAGGAATTATAATACAGCACTAACTACTGATAAACATAACAATAGGTTTCGACAGTCGTGACGTCACTTACCTCGTAATGACGCATGTTAACTTAGTAACTGGTTCTGAAAAATCAAAACGATGGCGAAGGCCTTTATGAAATTCTTCTCCGACGAGCATAAACGTGTATACAGAAGAGAAAAACATTATAAATCTGATCATGTTTTGACTCGTATACATTCTGATCACATGACATGTGAAAACGTTCTAGCCAGTATGGACATTTTTTTTTTAATGGATCTTCTTTTTTAAAGATCCAAGCTACTCTATGCTGGGCGGACGTGATATCAGACTATTTAATCCTATTCTATTATGTACAAATGACCTACCTAGAAAAACAAAGCTGAGAGTAGCGAACACTACCGGCATCTCATACAAGTACGACCCTATGATTTGGATTATTTGGTATCGATACGAACTCGTGAGTAACTCTTTTACATTCTGGAACTTTTCGGATAAGGTGGCTTCATCCGTATCATGTCCATCTATCGAATTGGCTGCAGGGCACGGAGTCGCCATGGTCTCCAGGAACATATTCTGAACAGAATAAGAAGAGATCAATAGTAATTAAAACATTTTATTTGTACAAGCATTGGTAGTAAAACATTTTATTTGTACAAGCATTAGTAGTAAAACATTTTATTTGTACAAGTATTGGTAGTATAACATTTTATTTCTACAAGTATTGGTAGTAAAACATTTTATTTGTACAAGTATTAGTAGTAAAACATTTTATTTGTACAAGTATTAGTAGTAATACATTTTATTTGTACAAGTATTAGTAATAAAATATTTTATTTGTACAAGTATTAGTAGTAAAACGTTCTTTTTGTACAAGAATTAGTAGTATAACATTTTATTTGTACACGTATTAGTAGTAAAACATTATATTTGTACAAGTATTAGTAGTAAGACATTTTATTTAGTAGAGAAGGAACTAAATAAACGTTACTCAGCTCTTAGACAACCATGTAGAAGATTACCTCTCATATATTATATAACTCAGACTTTAAATGTTCCATTTCAAACATGGTTTTGTGTTTTCTTACGTTATATCTTCATTGCAAACGTTGTCAGTAATTTACCAACAAGAGATGAAGTGAGTAGGAAAGTACCAGAAGACAATGGAGCAAAAAGTTTATCCCGGTTTCTATAGAGTATAACGTAATATAGTAATTATTTGCCATCCTGGGGATAGGACGCTAGTCTATCACAAAGTATTTTCCGCCTGATCAAACAAACCCAGCTATCCAATATCTGTTCTGTGGAGTCAGAAAAAAACAATCTTGAGTTTGATAGTGATGGCTTTTTATTTTTCAATCTAGGCTCTATAAACTGTTATGTGGTATTGTGGTATGACACTCGATTTTGGGTCGAAAGATCCTGGCTTTGAGCCTCGCTCAACACATAGTTGAGTCATTTTAGAACTCTCTTCACTCACATTCACTAAAATGAGTACATGGATATTGACAGCATTGTATGTGTCGGGAAAAATGTAATATCGCCTAACAGGCGTCATGTCTTGTTCTTAATGTTACGTGTTGCTGTTGGTCAGGGACCAAATTGATTTGAAAAGTGCTTTGAGCACATTTATTAGATATTGTGCTATATAAAAGCTCAAGTTGATTTTGTTTTGTTTTTCTTATCCTCCGAGACAAGCTATGTGATGCATGGAGAGAAAAAAAAGTGACTAAATGTGGCTCATGTGAAAGAGAATTATACAAAATAAACAACGTTTTGGCCCTTGGCCTGGGTCAGAGAAAACACATGAAGACACAAAGATATAATATAAGATTACAAAAAAAATAATAATAGTAATAATAATAATAATAATAATAATAATAATAATAATAATAATAATAATAATAATAATAATAACAATAATAATGATAATAATAATAATAATAATAATAATAATAATAATAATAATAATAATAATAATAATAATAATAATAATAATGATAATGATAATAATAATAATAATAATAATAATAATAATAATAATAATAATAATAATAATAATAATAATAATAATAATAATAATAATAATAATAATAATTTAATAATAATAATAATAATAATAATAATAATAATAATATAATAATATATAATAATAATAATAATAATAATAATATATAATAATAATAATAATAATAATAATAATAATAATAATAATAGTAGTAATAATAATAATAATAATAATAATAATAATAATAATAATAATAATAATAATAATAAATAATAATAATAATAATAATATAATAATAATAATAATAATAATAATAATAATAATAAATAATAATAATATAAATAATAATAATAATAATAATAATAATAATAATAATAATAATAATAATAATAATAATAATAATAATAATAATAATAATAATAATAATAATAATAATAATAATAATAATAATAATAATAATAATAATAATAATAATAATATAATAATAATAATAATAATAATAATAATAATAATAATAATAATAATAATAATAATAATAATAATAATAATAATAATAATAATAATAATAATAATAATAATAATAATAATGTGATTAGACGAATGATTAATAACATAATATAATAGTTATCTTTTAAATTTTACAAAATAACTTACTCACAGGAACACAGCGCTTGTTAGAAATACCAACCTGTACAAGGCACGAAATAATATAATATTCCAAACTGTGTTACAGTCTAGCAAATAATTGGGATGATATTACATGCACCATTGCATTCTATCTAATTATATAAAATTAAGCATATCAATTGATGCATCGTATTATAGTAGTGTGAGCAATATTGGAAGCTGCTGCTAATTGGGCCCAACGTCGTATTATAGTAGTGTGAGCACTATTGGAAGCTGACAGTACGGGTATTTAAAATTTTAACCAAAAAAATAGTCATTTTTGGCCAAATGTTAGAACAATGGTGACATCACTCAACTCTTTTTTATTGTTTTTAGCCGGGCATTTTTATGAGTAGCTCTCCTTTAATTGGATTAATTAGATTATAGATAAAACGAAGTTGACATCACTCGATCTTTGTTTTTGTTTTTGTCATCCACGTTTATGAGTAATTATCACTTAATTAATTGTATTAACCGGACTATAAACTTTCAAAGTTACGCAAAGTTTTTTGTGTTGGTCCGTTATACTTTCGGATGGCAATATTTTGAGCTCCTTAGCCAAGCGCATACTGTTTATAGATAGTATGCGATTGGCTAAAATACTCACAACTTTGGCATCCGGAAGAATGACGGACCAACACACAACGATGTGTCACCATAAACTGTTATTGTCTGGTTAATACCGTTTAGTGATAATTTCTCATAAACATGGATGGCAAAAAAACGATAACAGAGACCTGAGCAACGTCAACTTTGTTGTATCTATATATAATATGCGCTTGGGTAAAAGCTCACAACATTGCCATCCGGAAATGTGACGGACCAATACACAAAACGATGTGTAACCCTGAACGTTTATAGTCTGGATTATACAGTTTAGTGAGAACTACTCATAAACGCGGATGGCAAAAAGCAATAACGCAGACAAGAGTGACGTCAACTTCATACTATCTATGAGTTAACGATCGAAACGTACTAATACACAAAACTCTGTGTTACCATGAACTTTTATTGTCTGCTTAATACAGTTTAGTGAGAATACGCTTCAACAGTCATGACGTCACTTCCCTCGTAATGACCCATAGTAACTTAGCAACTGGCTCTAAACTATCGCAACAATGAAATATTTCTCCGACGAGCATAAAAGTGTATCCAGAGGAGAAATACATTATTAAATATACAGTTCTAGCCAGCATGAAGAATAAAAAATATACCGATTTTCTTTGTTTACAACCACGCTGCTCACCCTAGCTGGGCTACGTGACATCAGACTATTGAATCCAATTATTCATAAATATGGAGGGTAAAAAATAAATTTAAAAAAAAAACCGAGACCTGAGTGACGTTATCTTCGTATTATCTATCGAATCTCAAAAAAGCTAACGTTTGCCAGCCAGATATTATATGTACCAACAGCCAAGAATATTTGTGACCCTCCGCCTCGAAACGGTATTAAGTCGGATTTTTCAATTTTGAGTTTTTGGTACCCAATCATAGATTATATTATGCTTAAAATTTTGATACCAAATTTGTGACTCCTCGTCTCAAAACGGTATTATGTCGGGATGTACCAGATGCTAAAAAGTCAAATTATGGTAAACCTAGTCAAAAATATGAAACGTTGGTATTTAGCACAGTAAAATATGATATTCCTTCTCCAATATAAAGCATCTAAATCAACTTAAGCATGATATTTCTGGCTACAAATTCCATTTTCAGCATCTTAATCATCCCGACTTAATACCGTTTTGAGACGAGGGGTCACATTTATAAAATTCTGATTATTAATTGCCCAAATATGACCGTTTGAAGTAGGGAGAGTGTAAAAACCAAGTTTTGAGAAAATCGACTTTGAAGTGAGGCACCGTTTTCACGCACAGTCAAAACATTGTGCAAAGATAACTCCCCAGATACGGGCATTGAAAATTTGACGAGAATAGTAAAATTTGCAGAGACGCCAATTTTTAATTTTACTCACATAAATTTCAGACACCACTCGGAGGAATTTAAATGCCGAAAGAGGAATTTCCGAAAACACAAAAAGGGAATTGGGATGATATTTGGTATTGTGTTTACATATTGTATAGATCTAAATAGATAACTGATTACAAATATCTTCTGATATATGAACACATTTCCAAATACAACCCCAAAGTTTCCTGATTTCAAGTGAAGAAAAGTTCCCAAACATAATTATGGAAGTGAGGATGATGTTGTGTTGGTGGTTGTAGTAGTAGTAGTAGTAGTAGTAGTAGTAGTAGTAGTAGTAGTAGTAGTAGTAGTAGTAGTAGTAGTAGTAGGAGTAGTAGTAGTAGTAGTAGTCGTAGTAGTAGTAGTAGTAGTAGTAGTAGTAGTAGTAGTAGCAGCAGTAGTTAGTAGTAGTAGTAGTAGTAGTAGTAGTAGTAGTAGTAGTAGTAGTAGTAGTAGTAGTAGTAGTAGTAGTAGTAGTAGTAGTAGTAGTAGTAGTAGTAGTAGTAGTAGTAGTAGTAGTAGTAGTAGTAGTAGTAATAGTAGTAGTAGTGATGGTGATGATGTCAAAATGGCTTTTATAGTAGTAGTAGTGGTAGTGATGATGAAGTGGTGGTGGTGGTGACTGCTGGTTGTAGTAGTGGCAGTGGTTGTAGTATTAGTGATGATGTTGTGTGGGTGATTGTAGTAGTAGTGATGATGTAGTGGTAGTGGTTGTAGTAGTAATGATGATGTGGTGCTGGTGGTTGTAGTAGTAGTGATAATGATGTGGTGGTGGTGGTTGAAGTAGTAGTGGCAGTGATTATGTGACGGTGGTGGTGATTGTAGTAGTAGTGGTCGTGATGACGATGCGGTGGTGGTCGTTGTAGTGTGTGTGTGTGTGTGTGTGTGTGTGTGTTTGAGAGAGAGAGAGAGAGAGAGAGAGAGAGAGAGAGAGTGCTAAAAGTGCATCAAGTGATAAGTAGAGCAGCACGAACTTTTAAAACTAACGAGGCTAAAGTTTGAGGTCAAAGTATTTGTTATTAGCTATTAGTGGCAAGTGCAGGAAGGTGAACATAAAAATTAATCCAGTGATTGCAATTTATTGATTGGTGTATGTGTGCGTGTGTATGTATGTGTGTGTGTGTTTGTGTGAAGGTGGAGAGAGAGAGAGAGAGAGAGAGAGAGAGAGGAAGAAAGACAGAAAGAGATAGAGTGAGAGAGATGGATAGATAGATAGATAGAGAGAGAGAGATAGATAGATAGAGAGAGATAGATAGATAGAGAGAGAGAGAATTAGAGAGAGAGAGAGAGAGAGAGAGAGAGAGAGAGAGAGAGATTTGAGCTAAATTTGTTTGAAGGGTTTTTGCGGCGATTGCAACACTGGTTTCAGTAGTATTGGTGGTGGGAGGGGTGGGGTTGTGGTGGTCGTAATAGTAGTTGCAACGATAGTGATGTGATGGTGGTGGTAGAGATGATGATGTAATGGTGGTTGTAGTTGTCGGGGCATGGATTGTGATGTGGTGGTTGTTGCAGTACTGGTGGTAGGGATGGTGATGTGGTGGTTGTTGCAGTAGTGGTGGTTGGGATGGTGATGTGATTGTAGTAGTTGTGGTAGTGATGGTTGTAGTAGTAGTGATGATGATGTGGTGGTGATGGTGGTTGTAGTTGTAGTAGTAACAGTGGTGATGATGACGATGTGATGGTGGTTGTTGTAGGAGTGGTAGTGATGATGATGATGATGATGATGATGATGATGTGGTGGTGGTGGTTGTAGTAGTAGTAGTAGTGATGATAGTGTGGTGGTGGTGGTTGTAGAAGTAGTGGTAGTGATGGTTGTGGTTGTAGTAGTGGTGGTAGTGATGATGATGTGGTGGTGACGGTCGCTGCTGTAGTGGTAATGATGATGTAGTGGTGGCGGTTGTAGTTGTAGTGGTAATGAAGATGATGTTGTGGTGGTGGTTGTGTTAGTAGTGACTGGACGGGACGGGGGGGGGGGAGTATCCTTGGAACAATTAAACATCACCGGAATTCGACGGAAGTTGCCCGGAACCCGGAATTTTTTACTCCAGACCGGCTTGTTTTTCCGGTGAAACCGGAGTTTTGGCATCACTGAATCTGGCATGAGCTTAGAATATACAGTTGATAATGTACATACACATTTTTGAAATAATCATGGTATTACCTTTGTAGTTATTCATTATTATGTAAGATTTCCTTAACATAAATAAAACACACACAATTTATTTTTTTTAATGGAGACAATTTTATAACATTGCTCACTTTTTGAAGATATGTTTGTATCTAAATAAAGAATCAATGAAATAAGAATGTTAATGTGGCATTTTTGTCTTATTTATCAGAGGAATTACGGTTTCAAAATGCCAAAAGTTAAAGAAGGATTTATAATTTCAAAGTACAATTTTGAAACTATGTGAAGCCAGGTGGGCAGGGAAAGAAATATCAAGAAAGAGGATGGAAGAGGAAGAGAAAGAATGAGAGAATAAAATACACACACACACATACACACGTGAGAGAGAGAGAGAGAGCAAGAGAAGAGAGGAGAGAGAGAGAGAGATAGAGAGAGAGAGAGAGATAAAGAAAAAGAGGATCGAGAAGGGGAGGGTAGAGAGAAAGTAAGTCATAGTCAATGAACTGGAAACATATTGACCAATGAGATTGCAAATAAAGAAATGGGCTGGTCAAATATTTCATTCCATTGTTCCATTTTGAGACAGATGACAGCTTCAGGAGGAGGGGGTGGGGCTTATTGTGTAATGACTTACATAAAAACATGTTATTGAATCTCTCAAGTTCTTCAAGTCTTCACCCACATTGTTGATTGTCTAAAAAGTCTGCCCACCCCCCCCCCCCTCGCCTTATTTCTATATACAGAGAAAGCACGACAAAACGAACATCACTCTCTCTCTCTCTCTCTCTCTCTCTCTCTCTCTCTCTCTCTCTCTTTTCCTCTCTCTGTCTCTCTCTCTCCCTCTTTGTTTGTCTCTCTCTCCTTTTCATCTATCCATCTATCTATCTATCTATCTATCTATCTATCTATCTATCTATCTATCTATCTATCTATCCATCCATCTATCTATCTTTCTATCTATCTATCTCTCTCTCTCAATATATATATATATATATATATATATATATATATATATATATATATATATACATATATATATCTACCGACTATATATTTATCCATTAATAGGTATGCCTCTCTTTCTCTTTGTCTGTCCATACATTTAACTTTTTTCATGAATAAAAAAAGAGGGACAAAGGACCCTCACCTCGATCATTAACCAATGCAGCTAGACAAAGAAATAATAGCACTTGGTGTATATCCAAATGCACAAACACACATATGTAACACACGCATGCTGACGTCATGACATACCGCCCGGGCATTTTAATGTTCAACAGGCGCATGTGATGAGCGTTGACCAATCAGAATCATTCATTATTAAAGTTGTCTAGGAAAAACCTAGACTTGTTTACAGTTTTTAAAGTTCATTATTGGTTGAACCATGAAATTGTGGAAACAGTCATGCTTACTCTGAGATAGATAAAGACACGCCCTTAGCTGTGGTATCTTACATGGTGTTAGTGGAGAAAAAGACTTAATATTACCAAGTCTTGGAAATGGTGGCTCTCTGAGAGAAAGTCAACTCTCGTTTTGAATGTGCCATTGATAGTTGCATTTTTAAACTTTAAATTTATAATACTTATCCTCAATATTTATGTTGAATTATTATGTTTTCATGTAGAAAAATGATTGTAGTTTATGAAACAACCAAAAATTGAAATTTGATCATTTTAACCATTTCCACTTTAAAACCGTTTTTCTTCGTTTTCCAAATCCCGACTTAATACCGCTTCGAGGCGTAGGGTCACATTTGTTGGGTTAAACGTTTATAGTTTGAGTAATACAATTTAGTGAGAACTACTCATAAAAATGGCTGGCTAAAATGAATTGCAAAGAGCTGATTGACATCAATGGGCATGATCTATATTAACTTTCAATGTGCTCGAGGTCATTGTCACTTTGGAAAATGTGCTCAAAGTGACCTAAACAGTGAAAAGTGTTCTAACATTACGATTGGTCATTGTTTTTAGCTTGACACATGGGTATGTTTACAACATTTATAAACAAAGCAGCGTGTTTACATTTGTTCAGAACTGTCCAATCGTTGGAGAGCAACAAATCACATGATTGATGAATCGGTTAGACGGAAACATGAATAAAGATCGCTCCCTTTTCGTTCCATCTATAGAGAACTGCCCGGGGGCTGCCTGGAGACGGGTATCGTAAAAATATTTACATAAAATTCAAAATGGAATTGCTTTGTTATTATTTTTTCTCTATATTTGGGCTATGTGATCGAGTTGTATAACACTCGATTTCGAATCGGAAGGTCCTGGGTTCGAGGCTCGCTTGGCGCATAGTTGAGTTCTTGGAGAAGACTCTTTACTCATATTCTCTCAGGTGTAAAAAGAGTACCTGGCCGTTAACAGCGATGTCTTTGTCCGAAAAAAGTATAATATCGCCTGTAAGGCTTCATGTGTGTCCTACATGTTAAATGTTGCTGTTTGCCAGGGACCCCTTGTAAAGTGCATTGAACACGTTCAGTGGATATTGCACTATATAAAAGCTCCATTTATCTTTTTAATTAGTCTGCCACAAACGCATCGCCCTCTGTATTGCAACATAATAATATGCTGGGTATTTCTGCTTTTGTTGTGTGTTTTTTCTTTCAATAGAAACAATGGACGTATTCGGTGCAAACCTAAAAAAAATTATCAGCAACACAGCTGAAAAAGGTACGCTGAAAACAAAATCATTTTTTTTTATTTATGTGAAATGTGAAAGTTACGGATCATAATTGCTAACCAGGATGCATTAACATGTTCATGGACGTGATTGCGAATGTGTGTGTCTGTGTGTGTGTCTGTGTGAGTGTGGGTGTGTGTTTAGAACATAGGTGTATAAATAGAAAGATCGGTCCATCCCATTCTACCGATTACCAAATCCCGTAACTACACTGCGCGTGTCCGCCATCGACGATAAGACCCTCACTTTCGGGAATTCCCCTTGTTCGTCATTGCCGCTTGCCGTATTTCTTTAGTTTTTGCGTTCGTTTATCCCATGGTTTATTTATCTCCTTCGTGCAATCCTTCATTTAATATCATAAATTTTAAGAAAATAAAATGGAGGGAGGGAGAGATAAAAGGGGAGAGAAGGGGAGAGGTGAAGAAAGAGAGGAATAAACAGATAGATAGATAGATAGATAGATAGAGAGAGAGAGAGAGAGAGAGAGAGACAGAAAGCATGTAGACAGAAAAAAAATATAGTACGTGGAAAGAAAGAAAAAAAAAGGAAGAAAAAGGGAGAAAGAAAGAAAGGGAGAGGGGGAGAGAAAGAAAGTAAGAAAAATGAAAGACAGAGAGAAAGAAAGATAGAGACAGAATTATAGAGGGAAAGAGATAGATAGAGAAAAGAGAATGGAAAAAGAAAGAGAGGAGAGAGAGAAAGAGAGAGAGAGAGAGAGAGAGAGAGAGAAAGAGAAAGAAAGAGAAAGAAAGAATGAATGTAGAAAGAGAGAGAGAGAGAGAGAAAGAAAGAGAGAGAGAGAGAAAGGAAGGGAGAGAGAGGGAAAGATAGAGAGAGCGAGAGAGAGAGGGAGATAGAGAGAGAGAGAGATAGAGAGAGAGAGAAGGGGGAGGGGGTCTGTGCGTTAGCGGCGAGATTGATTTGTCAACTAAAACCCCGGAAATTTAAATAGAAGATGTGAAAAACTATATGACAATAAATAGGCTCATTGTGAACGAAGAACAAACGGAAGTTCTTTTGTGTGATCCTAAAAAATCCTTTCTTAAAAAAATATAGCATTGTGGAGAACATTGTGCTTATTTGAGTCAATAAAAAAATTGATACGGCGCACAACTCTACTGAAAGATTTGAAAATTAGAAATGTATTTTTTACAGATAGATAAACAGATAACTTGATTTCCTTTTATAATTTAAAGTCAGTTTGAAAGTTCGTTGAGTCAAACAGATATCATAAAATATGTACCAACGACGACACTTGACTCCCAAAATCAACTAATTTTGACACTGTAAAAAGTTGTCAATTTGCGTCATCTATTTATGACATCAAGTATTATTATTACTTCTGTTGTGTTGTTGATTTAGCGGTGATCAGTTTTGTTCTAATTGCGTGTATGTTTGTGTGTGTGTGTATGTGTGTATGTTTGTGTGTGTGTTGTGTGTGGTGTATACATGTGTGTGTGTGTGTGTGTGTTGGCATTTTTCAGCAAATCGTGGCATTCATAGTGATATTATTCACTTGATCACATGAAGGTATTTCAGTCGCCATTTTGATTCTATTTTTACTATTAGGGTTAGCTCGAGAGGTTAGTCATAAGTGTTATTAAAGGTGCTAGGGTGTTTGTTTTTCCATAAGTTAAGTAAAGGGGAGACATTTCGAAAGCTCCTACATCCCCAGTATTCTTTAAATTTGTATTTTCACCGTTGATATTTTGTCAGGCATTTATTTATTCAGTTTGTCATATAGAAGTATTTTAAAAACTCTAGAACAAACCTTGATAGATTTGTGAAAGTTTAAAATTTCCTAATTTGACCATTGTTTTGATTTTCGGCCGCCATTGTGATTTGTTAAGTATTGAAAGGTTGTGCAAAGCAGTCCGAGAGTTGTTTTTTTCTATTAGGGTTAGCTCGAGAGGTTAGTCATAAGTGTTATTAAAGGTGCTAGGGTGTTTGTTTTTCCATAAGTTAAGTAAAGGGGAGACATTCCGAAAGCTCCTACATCCCCAGTATTCTTTAAATTTGTATTTTCACCTTTGATGTCACGGGTCAGAGGCTATAGTGGCTTACACTTCATGTTGGGCCACACAGAAAAATCAACCGAAGATATACCAAATTACACAGACAACGTTGTTTACCAATCTGACCTCATTAAATGATGGTGAGTACAGTATAGAATGAAAATAGTTCTTTCCCCGCGAAATTGCGGGCTTTTTACTAGTATATAAAATGTGAATAGAAAAATGCTGTAATTCTAAATCTGCTGACTCTCCCATGTTCTCCCTTTTTACTGGGGGTTATATGACCTTAACCTTCTCCCTACCACCTACATCAAAATCGATACATTTGTTACGACACAATATACGTTTTTAAAATTCAGGTTTATTTTGTACATTACAATGATCTTTGATTAATTAATAAGAACATAAAGTTGTTTTGTATTGAGATTGTTTGAGTTTAACAAAATCAATTTTCCTGCCGGGAAAGCCTACCATTTTGGGAAAATACTGAATAGCATCGGTAAGAAGAGAATTAATGTGTTGCAAGCGCCGTAAAACCCTTTAAAAACACAAAACGAAAAACAGACCCCAAATTGGTCATTGACCATTCTCAACATCGTTTGACTGTAAGTTATAACAGAGAAGTGAAGGGAGTAATAATAATAATAATAATAATAATAATAATAATAATAATAATAATAATAATAATAATAATAATAATAATAATAATAATAATAATAATAATAATAATAATAATAATAATAACAATAATAATAATAATAATAATAATAATAATAATAATAATAATAATAATAATAATAATAATAATGATAATAATAATAATAATAATAATAATAATAATAATAATAATAATAATAATAATAATAATAATAATAATGCGATTAGACGAATGATTAATAACATAATATAATAGTTATCTTTTAAATGTTACCAAATAACTTACATACAGGAACACAGCCTTTGTTAGAGATACCAACCTGTATAAGGCACGTAATAATATAACATTGAAAACTGTGTTACAGTCTAGCAAATAATTAGGATGATATTACATTCAGCATTCTATCTAATTATATAAAAAAAATAAGCATATCAATTGATTAAACTCTGTGAAGAATGCATGACAATCTACTGTCTGACTAAAATGTGACCGATCATACATAAGCGGCTCTAAACACTATTTTTGCATTTATTGTACCCGTTGTGGTTACGAGCCCGAAACCGCAGTGCATAGAGTTGAACGGTGCGTTGTGACGAAGCGCCCCGGTGGGTTTGCGACGCGCAGTGCACAAGAGCGGTACGGAAATTGGGTTCAATCGTCTGATGTCACGTTGCCCCAGCAACGGCGGCCATTATAGTTCTCAACAAAGAAAATCTGTACTTTTTATACTTCATGCTGGCTATAACTTTTAGCGTTAGAGTTGAACGGTGTGTTATGACGAAGCTTCCATTTGGGTTTGCGACGCGCGGCGCACATCAGGAGCGGTACGGAAATTGGGTCGATCGTCATTGTAGTGGTAGGACCATTTAACGCTACTGCTGATTGGGTCGATCTTCGTATCATAGTATTGTGAGCACCATCTGCAGCTACTTTGACAATACGGGTATTACAATTTTGAACTCAAAAATAGTCCTTCAATAAATGATAAGTGATTAACATTTGATCAATACATGTTTGAAACTGGAGTTATTTTTGGCAAAATGTTAGAACAATGGTGATATAACTCATCTCTTTTTTATTGTTTTTAGCCGGGCATTTTTATGAGTACTACGAAGTTGACATCACTCATGTGTTTTTTTGTTGGTGTTTTTTTTTGGTTTTTTGTTTTGTTTTTGTTTTTGCTTTTTTGTTTGTTTTTTTTTGGGGGGAGGGGGGTTGTAACCACGTTTATGAGTAATTTTCACTAAACGGTATTAACCAGACTATGGATTGTACCAATGCACAAAATGATGTGTAACCCTGAACGTTCATAGTCTGGATAATGAAAAAAATTATTCTCTATTGTCTTCTGGCACTTTTATACTCACTTCATCTCTTGTTGTTACCAACATAAGTGCCTGCTCCACTCACTGTTCTGAATTAAAATTTCACCCCATATACCGGTGCAAACTCAATGTCTCAATTGTTTTTATGTTATATGTTTGTGTTGAGAATATGGCTATTAAGCTTAATTGCTGGCCAGCTAACTTCGCGGTTGTTGTGTGTTGGACCCGCGGTCTCCAGTAGTCGGTGAGAGAGAGAGAGAGAGAGAGAGAGAGAGAGAGAGAGAGGGATAGGGAGAGAGAGAGGGATAGGGAGAGAGAGAGAGAGAGAGAGAGAGGACATATTAATTACACAGTTAGTCTATTCACCAGCGCACCTGAAATAAGCGAGTGGGGGTTTTGGAGCTAATGGCGTGCATCCCCAGTGTGTTATATTATTGCCCCGCTGCTCAGCCTATCTATTATTATTTATAAATCTATGGTACAGAAATAGTTTGCAACATCTCAAGTTCATCTGACGAATTAAGCCCTGAATGCTTCACCCTATCTTCTATAGATAGTATGTGCTGGGCTAAGAAGCTCATTATATTGCCATCCTGAAGTATAACGGACCAACACACAAAAAAAAAGAATATTACAAATAGTAGGATGATTGTGGTGAGAGAGAATGAAGTGACATGTGTGTAGAAAGAAAGAAGTGCCAAAGTCAAGATAAGCAAAGTGAAAATTATGAATTAAGGTAATGGATATGTAAAGAAATATAATGTTTATAACTAAATATTAGAGTATAATCAGTATTTTTAGTAAATAGCATAAATTTATATGCAATAATTCAGTGTGCAATAAAAAAATAAATAAATAAACTGACTTGTGTTGCCCCAATTAATGTGATTAATTAATTACTATGATTTAAGATAGTCGGTGAAACATTACTTATTTGTATGAGCGCCCCAGAAAATATTAACTTTAAACTTTATTTCAATAAATGTGAATGGTCCCTTAAAATTATAAAATCCAAAGATAGTTAATTTATAATGAATATAATCCCTGGAGAGAGCCCCGATTTATGCCATGTGGTATTCAAGGTGGAGGTTTTTTTTTATCTATTTGAAAATTAAGTGATAATTCTCCAAACCACTCGAATCTTTTAAATAGGTAGTCGATAGTCATCTTCTGGACTCACAGTATCACCCTATAGGAAATGAGATTAGACCGCGAGGACGAGAGACGCATGCGCACAACCAACATTACGTTCTCTCTCTAATAACTTTTCCGCCGGTGATGTCACAGACTATGGGTGACGTCCAATCAAGGTAGGCTACTCTTCCGCTAATCTCATTCCCTATTAATTGAGATTTATTTTATAGAGGTCTGCAAATCCTATGACTTCCTCGTTACCTATTTACATGATAACATTAAACAGCAATGATTAATGACTCGTATAGCTATATAAGGATATAATCTTTGCAATGAAATAAGTAATTAATGAAGAAAAAAAAACAAGTTCCAGTATCTCATATATTTGACCATAAATGTAAGTCTGATATATTTTGTTTTATAATATTAATGTACGTATTCACATATTTTTGTTGTTTAGTTTACATCATTTGACACTAAACAAAACCACAGCATGCGTTCATTTGTGAAGCAAATGGTGAAGCTGTGATGCTTAAGGAGTGCTTTAGTCTTTTCTAAAAAAGACTTATTATCCTATATTATGTGGTTTTAATCATTCTTTATCGTTATTATAGGTTTTTTAAAAGCAACAGTTATGGTGAAAACATACATTATCTGTGTTGATACCCGTTATGCGACCGAATTTGGGGATCTGGTATCAAAAATATAACAATCTTGTGGCAAACTATCCACAAAAAACTATTGAAGGAATGACCCCATATGCTTTCCTCTTATCAACATTGTAGCATAGTGTGTCACCATAGAGAGATTTTACAGCTTTAGCTTATGGAATTTTTATTAGAACGTTACAAAGTTGAGAATCAAATGTTATGACAAAATTGATGTTAAAAATACATTATTTAGATTATAATTCACAATACACATATCTAATCAAAATATTTTCTCTATGGTATAATAAATGAGCTTTTATATAGCGCAATATCCACTAAATATGCTCAAAGCGTTTTACAAGTGACATACTACATTATCTCTGTGATAAACGTGGAAAATTTCAGACAATTTCATTGAATATTCTGAGAAACGTTTGACGAAGTATCCAATACCCTTAGAAAAATAACATATTGAGGAAATAGCAAAATAGCTTTCCGTTTTTCACATTTTTCTCTTATCCTGTACCCTTTTCGAGTGTGTTTTTCGTGCCTTCATAGTCTATTTTAAGAAGTTGGACTTCAATAATGATATTTTTAAGATAATATGATATCGTTTTCCACCAAAATCTCAAAATCGATTTTTGAATGATTTTCTTTATAATTAGACCCAAACCAACCCATAACTGGTGTGGCTGTCTCTCTGGTCTTTAATGTATTGTGCCTGGCTTGTGCAATGCTGTTAGACTGGGCTTCTCCTTCTAGTCCGGTCTATGGAGGGATTGGATTTTGGTTTGATATGATAAATATATACATGACGTCAGATTTCTCAATGTTATACTTTCTTGCCGGCGGGAACAGAATTCAATAGTCTGACGTCACGTCCGCCGAACAATCAGCAGCTTTAGTCTAAACAAAGAAAATCTGTACTTATTATTCTTCATGCTGGCTAGAATTTCTTCACATGCCATGTGATCAGAATGTATAAAAGTCAAAACATGATCAGATTTATGATATTTTTCTCCTCTGAATAAACCATTATGCTCTTCGGATAAGTATTTCATAAGGGCGCCCGCCATTGTTCCGATAGTTTAGGACCAGTTACTAAGTTACTATGCGTCATTACTAGGGAAATGACGTCACGACTGTTGAATCCTATTGTGTGCACTCGACAGTGGTATCTATACTAAAAATTATACACTATATTTACAGGTAGTGAGGCCCTAATCTCATAATTTGAATAATGTTAATCAAAACTGGTCTAAAGTCAGACCTCATAACATGTTCAAATGGTTAAATAAGCCTTATAATAGTTTAGTAAAATAATCTACTTCGTGAACGTTATAGGTATAGATTCATGAATATTTCAAGTAACATAATTTTAATGCTGACTCCCAGATAGCATGGAATAAACAAATGATAGGCAGCCCGGTCTTATGAATTACTAGTCAAGATAAACAATGATATTCAATAATATATATATATATATATATATATATATATATATATATATATATATATATATATATATATATATATATATACGATGCTGTGCGCTTGGCGAAGCAACTCACAAAATTGCCCGAATGACGCCAGCTTTGTTCCAACTAAAAACTGAACACAAGGACGAGGACAATACGATTTGACTTGCCCCATTTTAATTTTTTTTAAATATCAGATTAAGAAACTTGAAATCTTAAAATCTTATCCATGAAATCGTTTGATAACTAGTCACCCATTACGGCGGTATAAAACAATAACAAAAGGCAGTGAGGTGTCGATTTGATTCATATTATTGTTTATAAACAACCAACTATGTTTGCCCGAGCACGTGTGAAGTTATGTCATAAATTCTATGGTTTGATTGGTCAAAAAACTACTGGTTAGTTGGACAACCCAGATTCCCTGAGAATTTTAAAATTTCAAACCACTCAGGATGTTGTCTGATGAGTCAATAAGTCACGTGTTCTCCTGTTGAAGTCACTAAATAAGTCCCTGAAGACTGGGTGGGGTTTCTGATTTTCAGTTGTGGGCAGCAGGTCACGTTGTGTCTTCTATCCCATAATTCTGTTTTCCGCTTTATGTCTTTGTCTTGGAATGGGATTACTTAGTTTTGTCATAGCCCTGACTGGAGTCTTTGACTGGGAGGGAAACAGTCAATGTTTTGGAAGATGATATTTAAAAAAAATTTCAATCACCTCTCTATTATGTACTGTTACATTTGTTTGGTATTAAATATATAATTTGTAATCATATGAGTGTATTACTTTGAATTGGGGTCTTAGGCATGTGCTTGTGTCTGGATGAGAAAGTAAAATCAAACTATGCGCAATGATGGTACGCACTTGGAATCTAAATCTATTCCCTATTTGTACATTTCCCCTTTCTCTTACTTTTCTTTTGTGGTTGTAAAAAGTAAATCTACAAAAACCATTTCTACTATCCCATTTTCTTCCTTTTTACTGGTGCTGGAATGACCTTAATGTGCCGATAGTGCCGTAAAACCCTTAAGAACAAACAAACAATCTCTGAAGCAAACAAAAAGTCTCTGAAGCAAACAAACAGTCTCTGGAGTAAACAAACAGTCTCTGAAGCAAACAAACAATCTCTGAAGCAAACAAACAATCTCTGAAGCAAACAAACAATCTCTGAAGCAAACAAACAGTCTCTGAGCAAACAAACAATCTCTGTAGCAAACAAACAGTCTCTGAAGCAAACAAACAATCTCTGAGCAAACAAACAATCTCTGAAGCAAACAAACAATCTCTGAAGCAAACAAACAGTCTCTGAAACAAACAAACAGTCTCTGAAGCAAACAAACAATCTCTGAAGCAAACAAACAGTCTCTGAAGCAAACAAACAATCTCTGAAGCAAACAAACAGTCTCTGAAGCAAACAAACAATCTCTGAAGAATGAACTTATCAGAAAAAGAAAGACACCTCTTCATGTTGTCCGTGTCGTGTGTCATTTGGGGTTTGAACTCGCCCTTGGACCGACGTGTCCCTCTCTCAGATCCTCTCTGAGTGGTGCAACGATGAGTCTTGGATAAGAATCTTTACTCAAATTCTCTCACAGTACTCTGGTGTAAAATGAGTACCTGGTTGTTAACAGCGTTGTCTCTGTCAAAAAGATGTTGTGCTATCGCTCGGTTAAAGCCATGTGTCATCCTATATGTTAAATTTTGCTGTTGGCTAATGAACACTTGAAAAACACTTTGAGCAAGTTAAGTGAATATACATACATGCTCACAAATTATAGGATGCCTCAAAAACAAAATTCCTCCACCCCTCCCCCCCCCCCCCCAAAAAAAAAAGACAGCAAGCAAAACAAAACAAATCAAAAACAGAAAGCATGACAAATTGAATAAGCACTCTCATGAAAAGCGAAAGAATCAGTTGTTTATTAAATTTAATACGGTATATCTAATTGTCTCCCCTGATTTGTCTCAAAAATATTTTCATAGATGAGCGTAGCCTTTGTTAACTTATAGTCTGATACTAGGACTTGTATAGCCACGTCATATCATACACACTAGTGAGTTGTCAATAGTCGTATTCGAGGAAATATAAATAATCCCATTGGTTAATCTATTGAATACTGCATGCGATTCGGTTTGCTTTGGTACTCGTGTCCTTGTACTTCAACGTCATATTTTGGTCAGTGTCAGGCTATGAGGTTACAAAGGTTACGGGCTGGCTGAGTCGAAAGTCGGTAAAAA
The DNA here is from genome assembly GCF_034508935.2 of Berghia stephanieae. NCBI lineage: Eukaryota > Metazoa > Mollusca > Gastropoda > Nudibranchia > Aeolidiidae > Berghia > Berghia stephanieae. The sequence continues at coordinate 18,626,458 of NC_088373.1, read as the reverse complement.
TCAGGGTCATCACTTATTTTAGATCCAACTCGGTGTCGTCAGGTTTTGATGTTCATCGTCCTGTATCACATAGGTCATTGCATAAGTTGGATAGCCTCCGCACTCCTAGAGATGAAATTTAATACAACATGATTGGTGGCAATGGATGTTATGCAATTTTGTAAATTACTCACTGCTCTGCCTGCCAACAAAATCGAACAATGTACTGTGACAGCTTTAATCTCAATTTTTAAAGAAACTCTTTGATTTTTTTTTAATATTTAAAAAATAAGCGGACTTTTTTTCTCAGTATTGGAATTCAAGTTCCGTTCGGAAAACAGCCCATTGTGTTCACATTAGATTAGCACTGATTATTTTGATTTGTAAATAACGTACAAATTGAATTTTTATACTGTTTGGGAATCCACTCACATAATTGCGATGTTTTGTTTAAAGAACCCATAATATAGACATTTAAAATGTCATATTTTCTACAATTCACCAGTCTTATTAAATGATGTTTTCGCTTTTTTCGCGATGCCACATTTAACCAAATCCATTAAGGAAATTATGTTGAGCAGGCCCCTATGTTGATAATGGCACTTTATTTCTTGTAACTTTTAGCCTAATTAGTTAATTAATCCATAGACCTCAGTATATTGGGATGTTGTCATACAAGGAGGGACAACTCCAGGTTCTACTGACGCTCGTTAATTTAACGTGATCAGACACACGGGTTTCTCAAATCCAGATCGTGAGATTCAAACTGGACCACAAACTGAACCCAGATCGTGAGATTCAAACTGGACCACAGACTGAATCCATATCGTGAGATTCAAACTGGACCACAAACTGAATCCAGATCGTGAGATTCAAACTGGACCACAAACTGAATCCAGATCGTGAGATTCAACTGGACCACAGACTGAATCCAGATCGTGAGATTCAAACTGGACCACAAACTGAATCCAGATCGTGAGATTCAAACTGGACCACAAACTGAATCCAGATAGTAAGATTCAAACTGGACCACAAACTGAATCCAGATCGTGAGATTCAAACTGGACCACAGACTGAATCCAGATCGTGAGATTCAAACTGGACCACAAACTGAATCCAGATCGTGAGATTCAAACTGGATCAGAGACTGATCGACCTCGTAGACTTGGACGAAGAAACACTTCACGGAGAAAAGAACATTTTATAAGATAATCACACCTTAGTGAGAGCTTGCAAACTGCAAGTCAGACGATTCATAACCTGTTTAGTAGAAGGATGTAAAATAATTATCCTGCAAGCCAGAACATGGATCCGGTTTTTTATCCCGGTTTCTATAGTGTGAAACAGACTATAACAATTGCTTAATACCTGTTGGATATGACACTAGTCTATCACAAAGTACTTCCGCCAGATCTAACAGACCCAGCTACCCTATCACCACTGGATGGACATGAAGGTAAAAAAAAATATCGACTGCCCCCGTGATCGATCTCGGTCCCTTTGCTTGTGAAGTGAGTGCTCTACCAACTGAGCTATCGGGTCCCCCTTCTGGATGTATTGTCATATAATTATTACGGGATGTGAAAGATCAAAGATGGCTGATCTTTATTGACGGCCAGCATAATATATCTGGACTAGATAATAAATGCCATCACCATGAAACATGAAGATCAATTACACAATTTTTGTATTCAATCCTCAGGAATACTGGTTTTACACTTCAATTGAGATTGGAACCAGTTTTGTTCCCTATTCTGTGATTGGTGGCAAAATTTTAACATTGGCTGCAAGGAGCAATTTTGGCCTCAAACCCTTAAAAAAAAAAGAATAGATTAAAGACAGATCCTTCTTGGTGTGTTGAAATTTGCAGGCCGGATTACCCAAAAATAGGCCCATTGTGGTATTTAAAATATGTTTAACCCAAGGCAAAATTATGTCCATTACAAGAACAGATCGATGGCCGGCGGATCAAAACTCTGAATACTCGATTTTCACGATCGGCGGATCAAAACTCTGAATACTCGATTTTCACGATCGGCGGATCAAAACTCTGAATACTCGATTTTCACGATCGGCGGATCAAAACTCTGAATACTCGATTTTCACGATCGGCGGATCAAAACTCTGAATACTCGATTTTCACGATCGGCGGATCAAAACTCTGAATACTCGATTTTCACGATCGGCGGATCAAAACTCTGAAGTCTACATATAGATAGTTCGAAGATGACGTCACTCAGGTCTTTGTTATTGTTTTTTGCTATCCGCGTTTATGAGTAATGCTCACTGAACTGTATTAATCTGACTATAAATGTTCATGGATACACGCAGTTTTGTGTGTTGGTCCGTTATACTTCCGGATGGCAATGTTATGAGCTTCTTAGCCAAGCGCATACTATCTAAACGAGCTTTGCGAACCATGTTTTATTAATTTTTGGGGGGGATCAGACCTTTAGTGACAAAACATGAATAAGAAAAAAGATACTAGTAAACACCGTATGTTTCGGGATCAAATCCTTACTTCAGCCAATAACTATAACAGGTAAAACAGGCTAAATCCTAATATTCTCCCGACCATCTGGATGTCACGTGATCTATCGACTGTTTAAATTTTTGGATGTAGTATAGAAGGGCTTTTAGCCCTAAAGATTCTGTGCTTAGTATTTTAATGAAGTTGTTGTATTCATACACGTTATGCTTAACCTGTAGCCTTTTCGACTGTGTTTTTCGTGCCTTCATAGTCTATTTTAAGAAGTTGGACTTTAATAATGATATTTACAGTCCACGGTTTTTTGCATTCCTGTTGGTAATCATATCTGCTAACATGAGAATCTTGACCATTCCCAAAGAAACTTACGTCAGCTAGAGTTTGGTCTTTGTAAACGTATTTCAGGGTACGGGATTCAATTCGTTTGATGTCGGCTTGGCGCTTTTTAATCTGCTGATAGATGTTGATCTGTTGAAATGATACGAATTAAATATTATAATCATGATGAAATAGATGATGAGAATAATAATAATGATAATAATGATAATGATAATAAAAATAATGATAATAATGATGATAATAATAATAATAATAGTAATAATAATAATAATAATAATAATAATAATAATAATAATAATAATAATAATAATAATAATGATGATAATAATAATAATAATAATAATAATAATAATAATAATAATAATAATAATAATAATAATAAATAATAATAATAATAATAATAATAATAATAACCATCGCCAAAAAAGTAAACACGACTTGAAAAATTGAAAAACAAAAACTTGAGCAATAAATTGATATATTTCGACTAAACAGTGCTTTGTTCGGGATTTGAACCATTGTCCTATTGGTTCCACAGTGAGTGTTGTGCTACAAAATCACATAGCATATTCTATTTAATAGTGTGTCTCGTAGCCTTAATAATATTTCGGTAGGTTGTAATCTGGAAAAACATGACTTCGTATGTCCCAGGTTTGAGAATTTCGTTCATGTAAATGTTGCTGCTCGAAGCTCGAAGAAATTAATAATATGTTAAAACAACATCTTAACAACATCACTACCACATTATCTCATCAACCTGTATTGTTTCATTCATCCTGTTTTGTTGATAAAGGGGAAACCCGAAACGTTCATTTGATCTATTTTTGTAATAAATTTGTAACTTACATTCAATTTCATATTATAGAATTTCGTTCAGGATGAGGGTCATTTAACACTCTCCTTACCGGCCATTTTCCGGATGTTACCCAAAACGTCACACCCAATCTATAGGGAATGAGATTGGCGGAAGAGTACCGTCCCTTGATTGGACGTCACCCATAGTCTGTGACGTCACCGGCGGAAAAGTTATTAGAGAGAGAACGTCATGTTGGTTGTGCGCGGAAGCGAGGACGAGAGACGCATGCGCAAAACCAACATAACGTTCTCTCTCTCTAATAACTTTACCGCCGGTGACGTCACAGACTATGGGTGACGTCCAATCAAGGGACGCTACTCTTCGGCTAATCTCATTCCCTATACAAAAATAGATTTATTTCACTCAAACACAATAGCTGTATGTTCTTGATATACATTTTTTTTTGTTAAACGAGCTCTTCAACACAGTGTTTATATACTTTAACACTAGCAAACATTTTTATCTAAATATTATGGTGTACAAAAGAAATTAAAATGATGAAAATGTTGGCTGCATCGTAACAAAAGTGACGATTTTCCTGTGGGTGGTAAGGATGGGGTGTTCTTTGATATCGAGTCATAAGATAGCAAAACTATTTAAGTCGGGGTTGTTTAGTCATATTCTTATGATTTAAAAATGATGCCCTTCCATCATGACATCATAAGACATCGTCGCCTAGGTATTCCACATAGGAATCTTGATAATTCATCAAACAAGATGTCTGATGTCAACAGAAATCACCAAGATTGTCCAAGTGAGCAAATACTTTTCCATAGACGTAACGTCACTTCCTTCCTAATGACGCATGGTAACTTAGTAACACTGGCTCTAAACTATCGGAACAATGGCGGACGCCCGTATGAAATAGTTCTCCGGCGAGCATAAAAGCGTTTCCAGAGGAAAAAAACCCATAAATTTGATCATTTTTTGACTTTTACACATTCTGATCACAAGGCATATGAAAAGGGAATGAAAAGTTCTAGCCAGCATGAAGAATAAAAAGTAATGATTTTCTTTGTTTAGGACCAAGAATGGTGGCGTGACATCAGACTACTGAATCCTATTGGGGTTTAATAATCTTGCCCAAGAAAAGAAAAACGAAAGTGCATGAAGCGTGATTCGTTCCTGGGACCTTCCGAGTAACAATGCAAAGCCTTATCCACTCAGCCACTTCGCACCCCTTATTCTTATGATTGCGGTGCTTAAAAAAGAGAGAGGATGGATGGGTCTCTATTGACGACCAGCTTGTTTTCAGGCTGGAAAACAAGGGGCCATCACTCTGGCTGATACAAGAAAATCAGTTGTATCCTGTCCTCCGGATGACTGGTTACACACTTCCATGGAGATTGGAACCAGTATTTTGACATCACACTATCGTTTCCTGTTATAACGGGTATAAGGTCAGGGGGGGGGGGCGTGGTTCTCTCACCGTCTAACATGTGTTAATAGGATTCAGAAGTCTGATGTCACGCCGCCCGGCAACGGCGGCATCTTGGTTCTAAACAAAGAAAATCATTACTTTTTATTTTTCATGCTGGCTAGAACTTTTCATATGTCTTGTGATCAGAATGTGTAAAAGTCAAAACATGATCAAATTTATGTGTTTTTTCCTCTGGATACGCTTTTATGCTCGCCGGAGAACTATTTCATACGGGCGTCTGCCATTGTTCCGATAGTTTAGAGCCAGTGTTACTAAGTTACCATGCGTCATTAGGAAGGAAGTGACGTTACGACGGTTGAAGAGTATTTTAACTCAGTTATTGATCAAGTGACGAAAGTGTGTAGCAAACGCAATGGTTCTACGAAATGGTTTTTCAGTATCTGCTTCTTCTTCTTCGTTCCCGTCACGTCACATGGTCAGTCCGGTCTGGTGAATGAAGCCCACAGTGGTCCTGAGGTCGTCCTCACTTCCGTACAGCTTCTTTGAGTATGGGGTTGGGTCAGGCCAGAAGTTCCTTCTCAACTTGTTGTACTTTGGACATTCCATTAGGACATGATGTCCATTTTCATTTTCAAGTCCGCAGTCACATTGTCCAGAGGCACCTGCTCTGGACATCCTCCACATATGTTCCTTTAACT